>NW_026705689.1:0-300000 GCF_029867415.1 Vicia villosa
AGTAGAAGAAGATCGTCTGAGTGTTGCAAAGACAGTGGTTGGTAAATCAAGACCTACCACAGGCCAGCTTAAGCCTAAGGTTCCAGATTACTTAGTGCACAATGGGGTTCGCCACTACTGGACAGCTGTTGAAGTTTCAACTGTTGTTCGCACTCCTAAGTAGGAACTTTCACCGTTATTTTGTCCTCTCACCATAGCCCAGGGTGAAGAGATGTTTCATAGGGCTTTGCATTTTACTATTTCTTAGGAAAATGTCCCTCTTTGCTTCGCCCAAAGCAATAGAGTTTTGTTTTATAGGGTCTTTGTTTCAAGAAATGACTGTTCATCAATAAAAATGTCATTCTGTTCCTTCGTTTAGTTTTCCCTTTTCTTTTTTCGGAAATTGGTAATCCTAAAAAACACCCTTAAAAAACATCAAATATTCCATTAACTGCATACACCGAGTCTTCCCTCGTTGTCTAAATAAAACTTATCACACATATGCAGATTAATCATAAAATACCCCGTTGAAACGTGCGACCGTATGACTTCTCCAAGCTTTGAGTTTCCTGTATTCGAGGCAGAGGAAGAAGAAGACGAAGAAATATCAAAGGAAATTTCACGGTTACTTCAACAAAAGGAAGAGGCCATTCAGCCATACAATGAGCCTCTAGAGATCATTAACCTTGGTTCCGATGGAAACAAAAAAAGAGGTTAAGATTGGAGCTTCGCTCAGTTCAGAGATCAGAGAGAGTTTGATACAGCTACTCAAAGAATTCTCAGATGTCTTCGCTTGGTCTTATCAAGATATGCCAGGGTTGGATACCAGTATAGTGGAGCATCACTTGCCATTAAAAGCAGAATGCCCTCCGGTCAAACAAAAATTAAGAAGAACTCATCCGGAGATGGCCATGAAAATCAAAGAGGAAGTTCAAAAGCAGATCAACGCAGGTTTCCTCGTCACTTCAGAATACCCTCAGTGGTTAGCTAACATTGTTCCCGTTCCTAAGAAAGACGGAAAAGTCCGCATGTGCGTCGACTACAGAGATTTGAACAAAGCTAGCCCTAAGGATGATTTTCCTTTACCACATATTGATATGTTGGTAGACAGTACAGCAAAATCCAAAGTTTTCTCATTCATGGACGGATTTTCAGGATACAACCAAATCAAAATGGCACCTGAAGACATGGAAAAAACAGCTTTCATCACCCCCTGGGGCACGTTCTGCTACCGTGTTATGCCTTTTGGACTAAAGAACGCAGGGGCAACTTATCAAAGAGCTATGACTACGCTTTTCCATGACATGATGCATAAAGAAGTGGAAGTCTATGTGGACGACATGATTGCCAAATCAGAAAATGAAGAAGATCACATACGGAATCTGACAAAGTTATTTCAACGCTTACGGAAGTTTCAGCTTCGCCTGAACCCCAACAAGTGCACCTTTGGTGTCTATTCAGGAAAACTCCTTGGTTTCATTGTCAGCAAACGAGGAATTGAAGTAGATCCAGACAAAGTCAAGGCAATTCAAGAAATGCCTTCGCCCAGAACCGAGAAACAAGTTAGAGGATTTCTTGGACGTCTGAATTACATCTCGAGATTCATATATCTCATGACTGCAACTTGCGCTCCTATTTTCAAACTTCTACGGAAAAATCAAAGTTGCGTCTGGACAGACGATTGTCAGAAAGCGTTCGACAACATTAAGGAATATCTGCTCGAACCACCCATCTTGTCTCCTCCAGTGGAAGGAAGACCTTTGATAATGTACTTAACCGTCTTAGAAGATTCCATGGGTTGTGTCCTTGGACAGCAAGACGAGACAAAGAGAAAAGAGCATGCCATCTACTACCTGAGCAAGAAATTCACTGACTGTGAATCCCGCTACTCCATGCTCGAGAAGACGTGTTGTGCTTTGGCCTGGGCTGCCAAGCGTCTCCGCCAGTACATGATTCGACATACTACTTGTTTGATCTCTCATATGGATCCAATCAAGTACATCTTTGAGAAGCCTGCTTTAACCGGGAGAATTGCCCGTTGGCAGATGTTGTTATCAGAATACAACATTGAGTATCACGCACAGAAAGCCGTGAAAGGAAGCATTCTAGCTGAGCACCTGGCTCACCACCCACTCAATGGTCATGAATCAACCAGTTTCGACTTTCCGGACGAGGGCGTCATGTACCTCAAGATGAAAGATTACGACGAGCCACTACCAGACGAAGGACCTGAGATAGGATCCCAGTGGGGCTTAATCTTTGACGGAGCTGTCAATGCTTATGGACGAGGAATTGGGGCAATCATTGTTACACCTCAGGGTACCCATATTCCATTTACTGCCAGATTAACTTTCAAATGCACAAACAATGAGGCCGAATATGAAGCTTGCATCATGGGTCTCGAAGAAGCCATGGATCTAAGAATCAAAAGCTTGGATGTATACGAAGATTCTGCTTTGGTCATCAATCAAATCAAAGGAGAATGGGAAACACGCCAACCAGGGCTAAATCCTTACAAAGACTACGCGAGAAGATTGTTACCATTCTTCGACAGGGTAGATTTTCATCACATTCCTCGTGAAGAAAACAATTTGGCTGATGCATTAGCCACACTCTCTTCCATGATTAGGATAAATCATTGGAATGACATTCCTCAGATCGATGTTATGCGCCTGGATAGGCCCGCTCATGTGTTCACAGTAGAAGCAATCATCGACGACAAACCGTGGTATCACGACATCAAGAACTTTCTTCAAAAGCAAGAGTACCCTCTTGGGACGTCAAAGAAAGATAGAAAGACTTTGAGAAAGTTAGCTTGTAGATTCTTCCTGAACGAAGATGTTCTGTACAAGAGAAACTTCGACATGGTTCTGCTCAGATGCGTCGACAGAAAAGAAGCAGAAATACTCATGAGAGAAATACATGAAGGTTCCTTTGGTACTCACACCAATGGACATACCATGACAAGGAAAATACTGAGAGCAGGATATTATTGGCTGACGATGGAGTCAGATTGCTACCAATACGCAAAGAGGTGTCACAAATGCCAGATCTACGCCGATAGAATTCATGTGCCACCATCTCTTCTCAACATACTCTCTTCCCCTTGGCCTTTCTCCATGTGGGGAATCGACATGATTGGAATGATCAAACCAAAAGCGTCCAACGGACATCGCTTCATCTTGGTAGCCATAGACTATTTCACCAAATGGGTTGAAGCAGCTTCATATGCAAACGTTACAAGACAAGTTGTCGTCAGGTTTATCAAGAATCACATCATCTGTCGCTACGGCGTTCCTAGCAAGATAATCACTGACAACGGGTCAAATTTGAATAACAAAATGATGAAGGAGCTTTGTGAAGAATTCAAGATCGAACATCACAACTCATCTCCTTACAGACCAAAGATGAATGGAGCTGTAGAAGCAGCTAACAAAAACATCAAGAAAATCATTCAGAAGATGGTCATCACTTACAAAGATTGGCATGAAATGCTCCCGTATGCTCTTCATGGTTAGCGTACATCAGTACGTACTTCGACTGGAGCAACTCCTTTCTCCCTTGTATATGGCATGGAGGCAGTCCTACCTATAGAGGTTGAGATTCCATCAATGAGAGTTTTGATGGAGGCAAAATTAACAGAAGCCGAGTGGTGTCAAAGCAGATTCGATGAATTGAACTTA
Organism: Vicia villosa; assembly: GCF_029867415.1. Lineage (NCBI taxonomy): Eukaryota > Viridiplantae > Streptophyta > Magnoliopsida > Fabales > Fabaceae > Vicia > Vicia villosa. Next base: position 3,663 of record NW_026705689.1, read on the forward strand.
ATCGAAGAAAAACACATGACAGCTTTATGCCACGGACAGCTATATCAACAAAGAATGAAGAAAGCTTTCGACAAAAAGGTTCGACCTCGCACAATCAAAGAAGGCGATCTTGTACTCAAAAAGATTCAATTTTTTCTCACAGATTCGAGAGGGAAATGGACTCCCAATTATGACGGCCCCTACGTGGTCAAGAGAGCTTTCTTAGGAGGAGCCTTAATACTCACGACTATGGATGGAGAAGAATTCACCCGTCCTGTGAACGTCGACGCAGTCAAGAAATACTTCGCCTAAATAAACAAAAGAACAGCTCGCTAAGTTGAAAACTCGCAAAGAGCGGCTTAGGCAAAAAAGAGCGTCTCGGTGAATCAAAAACCCGAAAGGGCGATTCAGGCAAAAATTAGAGACATAAAAAAATATATATATTAATCAATCCCGGTAGACTTAAAACCCGAAAGGGGTAGTTTACGCAAAAGTTAGGGATATATGGCAAGTAACTGTGTTCAGGACAAACTTGATCATTCAAAATCCATAGCGGAGTATTCATCAACAGTAGGTCATCTTCTACGAAGCACGAATACAGCGCAACTCGGAGTGGAAGGGAAAGATAACGGTCGTCACGTTTCATCGTAGCCCTTTTCCCGAAAAATTACCAATTTCCAACTTTGTAAATACTCCATGGAATCAAGCATTTGGCTGATTACCATTCCATATATAATAATTTGAGCCTTGTGCTTTTCCTTTGCAATCTAGTCTTATTCAGTTTCTTGAAATGCATTTTAAGTTTAAACAGTCATTCTCTTGAAACAAATGTTTTCATAAAATAAAAATGAATTTACTTGCAAAAATAAAGGTGAAATTTCTTTCTAAGGTTTACAAACAATAGGAAGAATGCAAACAGTTGCTCCGAGAACGGTTGAGATTCCGGGAATCAAGTTTTCCCCATGAGGTCGCTTTGCGAACATCTCCCGATGACGGATCTTTACTTCAATTCATATTACTTACTTCGGACAGCGGACAACTGATAACCAGATATTCCCAACAGAGTTCGAACTACAAGAAGAGGACATCTTCTGATCAACAAGAATTCAAGTCGTATCTTAGGATTTTCCATCCGCGACAATTCCATTCACATTCACTTTACATTCTATCATTGTCATAATATCCATGCATACATTACATCATAATTGCATAGCCGAATCAGGCTTTGATCCTGTGAATGCCTAAGTCATTGAGGCATGAACTCAAGTTTCCCCTGCAAGTTCCGGAGAAACTTTTTCCTTCGAAACAACAGTTCATACACAAGGTTCTCACCAAGCAAGTCAACAGATGGTAGTCTCCCTCAAAGAGATTAGTTTGTTCACTTTTGGAATTCCTCAGCCGAGAATCTCCTGCAGAGCGACACTCGACAGGCTTCTTCAGATAAGATAGTCTGCTTCGCATTTTGGAATTCCCTACAGGTTTGGTATTTCCCCAGCAGGGTCAAAAGGTGCCACTTCTTGTCAAAGAAAATTCAGAATCTCCCAGCAGATCGACAAATGATTCCCCAGCGGAGTCAGCGAATGATAGTCTTCGTCCAGAAGATAGTTCAGATTCCCCAACAAAGTCAGCAAATGGCAGTCTCTTTCAGCAGAAGACAGTTTGCTCACTTTCTATCATAACAAAGTCAGCAAATGGCAGTCTCTTTCAGCAGAAGACAGTTTGCTCACTTTCTATCATAACAAAGTCAGCAAATGGCAGTCTCTTTCAGCAGAAGACAATTTGCTCACTTTCTATCATAACAAAGTCAGCAAATGGCAGTCTCTTTCAGCAGAAGACAGTTTGCTCACTTTCTATCATAACAAAGTCAGCGAATGGCAGTCTCTTTCGGCAGAAGACAGTTTGCTCACTTTCTTTCATGACAGGGTCGACAAATGGCAGTCTCTCCCAGTAGAAGACAGTTTGCTCCCCTAGCAATTGGCAAATGGCAGTCTTTTCCCAAGAAAAGACAGTTTGTCTGTTAAATACTCAAGAGATCGACAAATGGCAGTTTCTTCGAACAGTTTGTCTGTTTCTGGGATGTTTAACTCCCCACAGAGTCGATGAATGGCAGTTTTCCTCTTAGGAAAACAGTTCGTTGATTCCCCAGGCATCAGTTGACGAATGGCAGTTTTCACCCTGAAAACAGTTCGTCCGCCTTCAAACAAAGTCATTAGCCCCTCAAAAGATCATGAGGCCATATGACATTCTTTCAAAGACGTCAAGTCAAAAGGGAAGATGGTGAAGTTTCTTTACAGCCGTCAAATGGCATCTTATCTCCAAGCGCTGATAAGAAGTTTGACGAGGAAACAAACCTTTGAAGTTTCTTTACAGCCGTCAAATGGCATCTTACCTCCAAGCGCTGGTAAGAAGTTTGACGAGGAAACAAACCTTTGAAGTTTCTTTACAGCCGTCAAATGGCATCTTATCTCCAAGCGCTGATAAGAAGTTTGACGAGGAAACAAACCTTTGAAGTTTCTTTACAGCCGTCAAATGGCATCTTACCTCCAAGCGCTGGTAAGAAGTTTGATGAGGAAACAGACCTTTGGAAATTTTCTCTTTATCTGAGATATTGTCCAAACGCAACTGAGACCAGTTTCGAGATTTGGACATCCGGAACGAGAGGAGGTTGTTTACCTTTTTCTAAGTATCAACACTTAGTTAAAGAAGATGGATTGCGCATCCTACATTGCCATCCATTCACCAGAATCCACATCAAGTATTTTTGCAGGAGTTTGTCTCCTCATTCCCCGCCAAGTGCGACAACGGGATCAAATCATGCAAAAAATTTATCATCTCAGGAGCGCCCAAAATTCGGGCATTCTTTGATATTTAAGTCTCTTTTACGCAGGAGAGATCGAGATCTCAATCTCTCTCCCTCCAGATAAAAGAAACTTAAACAGGGGCATCTGTCATACCCTAATTTTTGACCCCCCTGAGATGACATATCTTCAGGATTTTCATCAAGTCAAAGTAAGTACCCAGGGCAGTCTGGCATTCAATCGAGGGTGTTCAAAGACAAGAAAACTCAGGCAAAGGATCAATCAATAGAGGGATTAGTCTCTAATACAATCATAAGACTCAAAAGCTTCATTATTTCACCTATGATTGATTAGACACCCAGTCATCTAAGTACAGAATTACTCAGATCAACAGACTAGGGTTTGGAGCCTATTAAGGACTAAAATCAGGGATCACCTTTGGGAAACCCTAAAAAGCCCCAGGGAACCATTCAAAGACATCAATAATCTTCAAATAACTCATATGACAAGATCCACTGGACATTACACCTCAGTTCAAAGTCTACAGTCATCATTGTCCTCTGGTCGACAATTAGGGTTTTTGACCTAACTCACCAAGATAGTTGACTTTTAATCAGGGCATGGATCCAAAACTCAAGACATGATTCAAGAGTCTCTACTACCTCAATATAATCCATTTACATCATTCATTTGAGGAGAAGATCTTGATTCTACACAAAAGTCCAAAATCTCACCTTACTAGGAAAAAGTCAACTATATGGGATCACCATTGACTTTTGAGATTTTTGGTCAAACCATGACTTTTAAGGATCAATATCATCAATATATGGATAATGAAGTCATTTGACCAAAGAAATTCAAAGAAATTCATCAAGGAGCAAAAAGTCGGGAATTAGGGTTTTTTAAGGCATGGTGAGAACTCAAAATTTCACCTACACAACTCAAAAAACTTCCAACATGAAAGTTGTAGATCTTGCAAAATAAAACAACATCTTACAAAGGAACTTTTTTCAAAAGATCAATCATTTAAGAGTTTTGGAAATTTTGGAGTTTTAGGTCATAAACACGTAGAAATTTTTCTAAGTGTTTTAACCTAGTTTTCTTCCAACTTTGGCCTCATTTTTCACAAATTTGCCAAAGGATTCTGAAGAAACTCCAAACTAATGATTTGAAGTAGATGTTTAGGGCTTTCCAAATTGTGTTCAACCTTCTCCAAATTCAATTTGAGCTAGGAGTTATGCTTGTTCAAAGTTGGCCTCATGAAGTAAAATTATAGGTCATGTACAATTTGAAACTTTGAAATTTTGTGCATTTTGCTTCACTAAGTGATGCTACACGACCTCTAATGCATCTGAAACCATACCATACATCAATTTCCATCATTGCATAAGGATTAGAGAAGATTCCCAAAAACAAAGGCATGTGATTATGTAATGATTGCATTTTTGAATTTATGACAAATTGGTGATTCATCAAAGGAATCTTCTCCCAACCAATTGGAGCTCATTTCTGCAGCCATTTGGTCCCCTAAGATCAAGCAAAACCGATGTCTAGGGAGTGGTATCAAAGAGCTCATCATTGCACTTGGAATATTCTTTGAATTCCTTCATGGCTAAGAAACCAAACTCACTACACTAAGCAAGCTTACTATGATCAATTGCTCTGAACCAATTGCCTATAAATAGAGGCCTCTTTCTCATTCAGAAACCACACCAAAGCAACAAAATTCTTGCTTTCTCTCTTCTTTCTTCATACTTAAGGTTTTCAAAGGTTCTTTGGCAAGAAGACTCGGATTCTTCAAACCAAAGCTCTTCCTTTGGAATTAAGTATTCAAACACATTAGGGAAGTCATTTAGAGGTGATCCAGACCTCTGAAACACTTCTGTAAGTGAAGAATCATCATCTTCACCTCTCACTTGGAGCTGTTGCAGTTGGAGGTCCATAGAGTAATTCAGGAGGTTTCAAGCCAAGCCAATCATCCAGGCACACTCCTCATGTCATAGTGAAGCTAACCAGATGGCTGCAGCTCGTCTGTAACTCCAAATTCAACAACCTCCATGTCTACTTGAAGCTCAAATCGAAGGAGGTCCACAGAGCAATTCAGGAGGATTCAAGCTCCAATAAGCATTCAGTTAGCATCATTGAGTCTCAAGGAAGCTATTGAGATCATTCATTCAAGTCCAGGTGTTCTCCATCACCCTCACGACCTCCATTTTCAGAGGTAAGTCTCTGAACCTCACCTCTTTAATTTAAGCACTCTTTGAGTTAAAGCTCGATTCTATCTTGTTCAGCATCATCAGAGGATTGAAAACCCTCTATCATCTTTCATTTATTCATCTTGTTTGTCATTTAATTTCAAATTTAGGGTTCATGTGTTCTTAGAGTTTTCTGAGAAATTAGGTAGCTATAGTTCATATAAATAAATGTTAGTTACATATCTGGATTCGTGAGGAAATTTAGGACAAGATTGATGTTTACATCATGTCATTTAGTTGAGAAACCAGAGAGTTAGGATTTTGAAAATTCTTGAGCTCGAGGAAGAAGATGACTATGGCCATGGCGCGCAAAATTTAAATCTGGGGCCAAAGTTTATTTTATTTTGAATGGAAGTTGTTTTATAAACGACTAAATCGTTACAGCCCAGTGGTAAAGAGTGTTTGTGTGTTGCGCGTGTCCAAAGTCTGGGGTTCGAATCCCCCTCGCCCCAGACTTTTTGATTCTTTTATTTTTCAATGATTTATCACTTGTTTTGAAACATAACCAATTGAGTGAGAGTTATTATCACCAAGCGCGCGTTGGCTCAGTGGTGTTGTTTTGGGCTGGTGACTTCAAGGGCGTGGGTTCAAATCCTCCAAGGGCCAAAAACTATTTTTTAACACATAATTTCTTTTATTTTCTTCACAACTTCACATGAATAATTCACCTATCAAATTAAATCATTTTCACTTCATTTTTCACACACTTGTCATTTAATATATCTATTTTGTAAATAATAAAAAAAATCATAAAAATATTATTTATTTCATGTGTTTTAATTAGTTTTAAAATAGTATGTTTTAAATGTTTTCTTAAATACTTTAAATGTATATATTCACTTTGTTTTAACCTAATCATTTTGTAAATAAGTTTATGATAAAACCCTAATTGTTTAGGTCTTAATTAGTTAAAAATCTTTATTTTTACCTTAATTAAGTTGACTTTTGTCAATTTTCAAAACTGTTTTCAATCTCCGAATAAATCAAATGATTAGGGTTTTCAAACAACAAAACCTTGTATCATTCCGAATCATTTTCAAATTGCTTTTACACCAGTACTGTAAAGTACTGGGCCTCTAATAGAGTGTAAGTCCCAAACACCTTCTCTTCTTAGCTTGTTTTCAAAACTGTATTTTCAAAATCTTCTTTCTGTTTTCAAAACATTCTTCTGGTATTTGAAGGGCATTATTCCCGGTGAAACTCTTCAGATACCTATGTGACCTTTGTCCATCTTCACTTCTTCTGTTTTCAAAAATCCTTAACTGTTTATCATATATATATTCAACTGTTATCCACCAATTACTGTTGAGGCTCTGTACATACTTCTTCAAAGGCCTCCACTCCATCCAGGTTAGGCTTTACAAGCTTTCAATTTACAGTCTTTATTTAAATTACTGTCAAATATAAATTGTGCATATATTAGTTTAGAACTATGTTTGAGTATAAACCCTAGGACAGTTAAACTATATATATATATTATAGGAATATGACCTAGGATTGAGAATGTCTTCCCGGTGAAGGCTCTTTCCTAATTAGAGATCTGTAGTTCAAACCCCCAAGATGAATTATTCCCGGTGAAACATCTTGGCAAAAACCTTAGAATCCAAAATATAGGACACATCCACCCAAAGAGGAATTATTCCCGGTGAAACCTCTTACCCATTTGCTTAGAGCCAAAATAAGTTCAAAACTACATAGCTTTCTCTTGTGCTATAACAAGGACCCTCGATTAGCCTCCTCTTGGGCTTTGTACAAGGACCCACAGGCTTCTTAAAAGCATTTCCAGCTTCCTCTTGAGCTTGTATACAAGGACCCATCAGGTTTCTTATAAACATAGGAACAGGTCTTTAGTCACCTTTTAGCCTACCCTGGTGAGTTTCTTCCAATTTAAACCAGACTTTAAACAAGCTAAGTTTGTCTCAATTTTGCATTGAGTACACCTTTTGGAATGAGAGACATGGACAGTCTCTGTCACCCTTATCTTCATCAATCTTCCTTAGCAGAGTCTAGGATCTATGTTTATTTTCTCCTCAGCATGAGTCAGCCTTCATCTTGGGCTTTAAACAAGAAGTCTCCACTAGATAATCTTTCTGCCAATCATTTCAATAAAACCCCTGGAAAGGGTTAGCCTCCAAATCATTTCTTTCATTTTAACAAAAAACCCCTGGAAAGGGTTAGCCTCCAAAATCAATCCATCATTTCAATAAAAACCCCTGGAAAGGGTTAGCCTCCAAAGTCAATTAATAAAAATGTCAAAAAATAAAGATTCATTTCTCTTAGGAGATAATTTCCCCAAAAGAGTCAAAACCCCTGGAAAGGGTCAGCCTCCAAAAAACATGATAAAGTCAGTCTTTTACTAAATAATTTCTCCAGCTGAGTCAAAATCCCTGGAAAGGGTTAGCTTCCAAAGAAAAACAGTCTTCCAATAAATAAAATCTCCTCAGTAGAGTCAAAACCAACAAAAATAGTTAGCCTCAACCTTGGGCTTCATACAAGGCACCAAACAACAAAACTCCCCTGTCAAGAGTCAGCCTCAACCTTGGGCATTGTACAAGGCAGATAATAGAGTCTCCCCAGTGAGTTCTTCATCATCCAATAGCCACAACCTTGGGCTTTGTACAAGGCAGATAAACCATATTTTCATGTGTCAAAGATTCCTAACACCTAGGATCTTTTCCCCATAGAGTCATCCATACTCAGTTTATTTAAGAGTCTGCCACAACCTTGGGCTTTGTACAAGGCAGAAAATAATGTTTTCCCTAGCTAGAGTTAGCCACAACCTTGGGCTTTGTACAAGGCACACAAAATAGAGTCATTCATAGTCTCAAAAATTCAGTTATCCTCAGCAGTTAGCCACAACCTTGGGCTTTGTACAAGGCACACAAATAGAGTCTCCCTAAATAGAGTCAGCCTCAATTCTGGGCTTTGTACAGAACACAAAAATACCCTATAATTAATCCCCAGTGGAGTCATCTCTCAGAGTCAATAATATTAATAAATCAATCAAAAAAAGCCTCAAGCTTGGGCCTCATACAAGCCAGTTAAAGTCAAATCTTTTATACAGTAGATAGACATAGCTTATCTCTATAGAGAGATATTTTTACTACTCTACCACATTCAAACAAACAAACATTTCAATTTCAATTTCAATCAAAGTCTCCCATTTAGGACTCTGAAAGACATGCTCTGGCACATCCCCAGACTTGTACACTTTCCCTAATTTGGACGAGCATCTTTCTTTCATTTAAGAGGCATCTGACTGGCATACTTGCACACACAAGTAAGGTCCCCCTCTTGAATGAAATGAATCCAGTTATTCTGTCACTCCTTTAAATGTTTGTGGTAGAATAGTACAAATACCTCTCTGTAAAGATGATTTCATGTCTCTTTACTGTAAACAGAGATTAAATTCAAAGCTTCAACCTTGAGCTTCAAGCAAGGCACCAAAAACATTTAATTTCCCTAGTTAGTTCCCCGAACTACATTAAGCTCTGACTTCCATTAGGGATATGTAGGCATGAGGTTCACAAGGAATCTCAGCGAGCTAATAAAATACCAAAAATAGTCAGTCTGTCTATCTGTCTGTCTTTCTTTAATCAATTCAATTCTCTCTCCTAACACAAAGGAGAAACTTTCCCAATCATTAGCAGCAAACACAATCACAATGACACAGAGAAGGTTCCTGTAGAGTACTACAGATATGTAGGGTGTTTAAACACTTCCCTATGTATAACCGACCCCCCGGACTCCAGAATTTCTAGTCTAGGTGAAATCCCCACACTTAGCAAACTCCTAGGGTTTAGTTGAGATCTTTTTTTCCCTTTCCTACTCGTAGGACCAATAAGAAAGTTCGTGTGATATCGTAGGAAGAACTGAAACAAAATTCATCCCACCACGGGCGCATTCTCCTTCCAAATTTCGCGTGAAGGGTTTAGCGTGCCGTCCTCCCAAGTGAAACGGGGAGGTAAAGAAAACGACACCACAACTATCAACAATCATGCTTACAAAGCCCTAGCGAAACCCAAAAAAGCAATTTAAGTCATCCTATAGATATTACTACGTGTGTCAGGTAATGATGAATTTGCTGTTACTTTTCTGTCATTTGCTGCTAAATTAATTGATAATACCATGATTTAAAACCGGTTATGAAGATTAGCGTTATTATCCAATTATAACAAATGAATTACAAATGAATGCACGAGTAACACACCAGTACTGTGTGAACGCACGAGTAACACACCAGTACCGTGTCAATGCACAGATAATCATACCAATATTCGTGCAAACGCACGGGTTTTACTTTTTTTTTACAATTAAAGTTAATAAAAGTTAAACTTATGTCAGTTGTACTACTGACTATTTCATTTTTTAAATATTTTAAATCATAGTCCAAAAGAGAATGATCTAAAAGAATTGAGTTTAATAATATATATATATATATATATATATATATATATATATATATATATATATATATATATATATTATTAAACTCAATTCTTTTAGATCATTCTCTTTTTGAACTTTTAAGTAAAATTATTTTTCTGCTGATTTTCAACTGATTCTAATTTTTAATATTTATTTGTCTAATTTATTAAATTTTATAAACCCTTTTATCATTATAACTTCATAACCCTAAAAAAAAAATATTTTAAATATATTTCATAATTGTTGTTTTACAAAGTATGTATTTAATAGTTTTTCTTAGCAATAGTAATTTTTGAAAACTTATATAATTATCTTGCAGTCCATTTTTTATTTTTTATTTTCTCTAATAATATTTTTATATTTTCTATTTTGTTTGAATTCTTATGATAAACTGGTGACATATCCACTGTCCACACCAGAACCCGTGCGGACGCACGGATATCCCGCTAGTTTTCAAAAAAAATTAATCATTAACAAAGAAGCTGACAAAAGTTATCTTTTAACGGCGCATAATAGAACTTTAACATCTCTTAAATCCAAACAGTTCAAAAAATAAAATAAAGACCAATTACAAGAAAAACATAACGAAATAGACTCAGGCACAGTAAAAAAAAATTATCAAAATAAATAAATAAATAACACATATCATCCTAATACTATTTAAAAACTAACTACTAAAAAAACACAATTAATAATTTGCACAAGAGAAACAATCATAAAAATTACCATGCATAAAATATCACAATACATAAAATAGTAGTACATAAAATATAAACACCTGACTTTCTTACTCTTTACATCACATAAACTCTTATATTGATTGATTCCTTAATAATCATATCATAAATTTGTCACATATATACACTTATCAAACCCTTCCTTTTCTTAAAATCAACATATGTTTCGAAAGAAAATATGTGAGCGAATGTATTGACAACTTGATAATTCTTCATGCCATACAATTGTTCTTTTATTTCAAGTATTTCCAACCAACACATGTATTAGAAAGTTATAAAAAGAACCTTACAATTATAATTCAATTTGTCTATATAATAATTTAGAGTGCAATTCAATTAACATAATTCTATGAGAATAGTGTTGTTTTTAGAGTTAAAGTTGTTTTAATTCTAAGAAACAAATAAAAAAGGTTTAACTAAAAGCCCGCGGGAAAACCGCCCCCGCCTTGGTCCGCTTTTTAATGCGGGTTAAGCGGGGCGGACCAACTTAAGGTACCGAGCCAAAAACCTCAGTCCAAACCGTAAAAAATGGTGGGTCAAATGGGCCGGCCCGGCGGGTCCGACCTGTTTTGTCACCCCTATCGGCGTTGCCGCTCTGATACGTAACACTTGGGGATGAACGCTAGTTTATTTTGATGTTGGTTTTTGATAATATTTTTGGAGTCTTATGAACTCCTTATTAATGGAATAATTATCGTTTGTTTGTTGAATACAAATGATTTTATTATTGACTATGATTTTCCGATGTGTAATAAAAGTAATATTGAGGATTATAAGGTTTCTTTTGATTCTTTCGAAATTGTGTTATGTATCTTTAAATAATTGAGCAGGTTTATATGTTTGAAAAGTGTGGCATCCTAGTTGCATATTTTATTAAATGTTTATTATTTTGAAAAAAATTTACTCTGGTTTTTATACTAATATTCGTCAGGGAATTAGGGTGTTACAATATGTAGTTTATTAATATTTGGCCAGGTTGTCTAATGTTGTGTGTTCCTTAGTACATGACATGTGTGTGAAACACTATCGTTACTCGTTTGTTTTTTTAACTGTTTTTCTGCAGGGGTGGGATTGAAACTAGTGGGGAAGAAGCTTTTGCTGATGTTTGCTTCTCGGATCCATAAATAATACCGACATAGAAAACTCACATCTTTGTCAATAACTGTCACATGAGATCCAAAAACGTATATCTTTCTCCAAATCCCTGACAAGAAACGGTGACAGTGGTATTCCTTAAATGGATCTGAAAATAACTCTGAGGAATTGAATAGCTTCTTAATCAGTATTTGAAAAATTAACCAGAAAATCATTAAATCAACCACTAAAACCCTAACCACAAAATAAAAACCCTAACTTTCTAAGAAAATTAAACTAAAACAAAAGAGAAGCGATGAAGCAAGAAGGAGGGTCTTCTTCTATGGCAGTGGTTGAAAGCACGTAAAACGATTCGCACAATTTGAAACCCTAAATCTCAATCCAACCGATTTTCACACCGTAAACTGAATCGCACATCATTCTTGTTTTGGTGTTATTCAAAAACTTCAAAGGAGATAGAGAAAGAGAAGGAAGAAGAAGAGCAAGAAGATGATAGAGCAGAAGAAGAAGTTATGGTAGAGAAGAGTGATGAGTATGGAAGTCTGATACCATGTAGAAGCATGTTTAGCAAACCGGATAGGACAAGAAAGAAAAAGAAAGGGAAGCCGACAAGAATTTTTATTGCTTCGATACATAGTTTCTAAAAAAAATTGTTTAAGTTGGCACAACCTTTCTCATTTATGTTGCTTTGAAAAGATTTAGTTGTCAACAAAACATATAGCTGCTCTATAGTTAAAATAGGGGTAAAACAGACCAAGTTTAGACCAAAAGTGCTAATGTGAAGATAAAAGACCAAAAGGGCGGTTAAGGTTTTTCCAGAGCCTTAATTTTTTTTATAGAGTAGATTATATTATGGTCGTTAAACATAAATTATTAAACACTAATTGTTAATTAGTTATTTCATTGAGTTTTGTGTTTGAACACTAAATAAATAAGTTAGGGTTTAAACATTCAATTAAGCTTGTCTCTTCACTCTTGTTTAGCTATTTAAATATTGACACATTAAACAATTATTATACTCCTTATATTACACTTGACGATACTCTTCCAAATTCTAAAAACATACTATTCATAATTATCTTTTAGAGTGAAGACCCATTTTTGTCCCTCACAAAAATTACAGAATCCAAATTAGTCCTCCACAAAAAAAAGATCCGATTTAATTCCTTACAAAATATAACCGGGTCATATTAGTCTTTCTGTAAATATTTTTTCAAATCGGTTTTTTCTTCTACTTTTAAACCGTGATTGGACCGCCAAGTCGTATTTTATTTTTCATTTTTCATTTTTTAAATACTAAATTGATTTTTATTTTTAATTTCGATTTTATTTTTAAACAATTCAAATTTTAAAATACAAAAAAAGATAACATTTCTTCTACTTTTAAACTGTGACTGGGCCGCCAAGTCGTATTTTATTTTTCATTTTTCATTTTTTAAATATTAAATTGATTTTTATTTTTAATTTCGATTTTATTTTCAAACAATTCAAATTTTAAAATACAAAAAAAATAAGATTTGTTCTGAAAAGGAGTCAAACTCAAGACATTTAGGTCACATCCTATGCCTTTACCACTATGCCAATGTACACTGGTGATAAATAATTCGCATGATTTATAGTAATATTAAACAATTCTAAATATAAAATATAAAATATAAAATTTGTACCCATGAGGTCTCAAACTCAAGTCCCTTCAAATTTAATGATAGTCACTTCACTGTAAATATGAAAAGTGATCTAAGAGCTTGTGAATCAGTTAGATTAATCGGTATTAGTGGATTTTTCTCGATTATGAATGTTAGCAATGTTGTTCTAATTTTTTCGAAATTGTTATAATAGTTTAAAAACAATCAAAACATTGTTAACATTCATTATCGAGAAAAATTCACTAATATCAATTAATCTAATTCATGCAACCCCTCTTAGATTACTTTTCATATTTACAATAAAGTGGCTACTATTTAATTTGAAGGGACTTGGGTTTGAGACCCCGTAGATACCAAAATTTATGTTTTTTATTTTTTTAAATTAAGAATTGTTTAATATTAATATAAATCATGTCAATTATTTGTCATCAATTGACATAGTGTTAAAGGCATAGGATGTGACATAAATGTCTTGAGTTCAATTCAACAAATTTTTTTTTTTTTATATTTGTTTCTATATTTATTGCTTAGTACGACAAATTCAGCAATGTATTTTTAAATACAAAAATAGAAAAATCATAACAGTTTTTTTATTAGATTTTGATTGCTTCCGCCAACAATCATATATATTATCTAAATCCAATGATGTCACTACCTGCTTACATTGTTGAACACATACTCCCTAGGTACAGATCCATTGCTTAGGTGAACAAGGCTATATCATTTTGTTGAAATTCAATCAAAGTTAGGTCATTTCTCTAATTTGGTTGAGAAAACATTACAGAAGGCCTCATTAGGTTGTATCTTTAAACTTTTGGGTGGTGGCTCAACCAAAAACCACAACTTTCTTGTTATGGTACAGCTTCTCTTTTGATTAGGACTAGATGAGAAAATAAACTAGTTTATTCTTGTAGCCTAACGATCTAATTCATTCTTGATAAGTGTTTCCAAGTTAAGGCAAATAGCTTTTTGTAAGGCCATGAAGAACTAAATCAAGGAGAAGAAATAAGAGAGTGGAGTAAATTAAGAAAGTTGTGAAGAAGGATTTAAATTGACATTAGTCATTCAATATTATTTAGTTTATTTCAACTATTAGTCTAATAAATAGTTTATATTTTACATAAATTATTAAATATGCGATTAATAAATAATTTTTTTCAATTATTTCAACTATTAGTATAATAATTTATATATTAATTATTAAATAGTTATATATTAATAGTTGATAGTTAAAATATTAATAAACTAAATAGTTTAAACTAAATAATTTATTAAATATATAGACTATTAACTATTAAATAGATTATATATTTAATAAATATGTCAACTATTAAATATAGTTAATTAATAATTAAAAAATTTCAAACTATATATTATTATTTTTTAGAATAAAACAAAAATTAATACTCAAAACAAAATAAAATATATTTTAAACCAAATTATTGCATTATGTAATATATAGAGTTGCATGATTGTTGTTTAAAACTCCAGTGGTGCAGTGGAAAGGCATATTTGCAGCATGCATGAGGTGCATGGTGATTTTCGATATTCAGCATGCTTTTATATTGGATGTCTCTTAGGTTTCAAGCAGATGACAAATGATAGCGTCTTGAGTGTTGATAATCATTAAATAGACATCAAATATTTGTTTAAGATCGGTGAATATCCTAAAAAACACTTAACTATCACCTTGGTTTAATTCAAAAACCGAAGTGAATAAGTTTTTTTTTTGTTTTATATGGTTTACACAAAATATTAAAATACACTATTTACAACAAATCTTCGGTGACATCCAAATTTTGTTGCATACCCTAAGTTATATATTTGGACCATGAAAATTTTTATTTTTTGGACTTGCAATCCATCCCAGACATTTATTTCCGAAATTCTTAAGCGTTTCTAGGTCAAATATTTCATGACAAATCCTCCCAAAAATATTTCCTCCCTTTAGGGAGGCTACATATAAGTTTTTATAGTTAAATCTTATTATTATACGCCTCTGTTATCTTCTTATTTTAAAGCCGATGAATATCCTAAAAAAATGCTTAACTATCACATCGGTTATGACAAAAACCGAGGTGAATAATAATAATAATTGTGATTATTATTATTATTTTGAAATTACATTGTTTACTCAGAATATTAAAATAGATTCTTTACAACAAATATTTGCTCTTAAGATTGAATATCTTTGCTAATAACCAGATTTTGTTGTATACCCATAACTTATCCAAAAGTTGAGCTCCCTTCTTTATTTAACATGAAGCAAGAATAATTTTTTGCACTTTTCAAAGGTTGAGCTCCCTTATTTGTGTAACATGAAGTAAAAATAATCTTCTACACTTGCAATCTATTAACCGAGTACTTTTTCAAAGGTTGTACTCCCTTCTTTAACTAAGGGTTATTCCAAAAATACAAAAACAACATCAACATGATTATGTGACATAGATTGCAAAGTCAGAAAAATGTTTTGTTCAAGATAAAAGAACATTAAAGATATTTCTATCTTGCAATCTATCACAAAGAATGATGCATGCAAGCAAGTTTGGGGTGACTTAATATAAGCAAAGATTAGGGTAAAATTTGTTTAACGAGTACTTTTATAGTAAAATTCAATTATTTTATCCCTCAGTTTAATTGAAACATAAATCATATAGTTTATACTTATAAATAAATAAAAACATAAATTGTGTTAAAAAAAATAAAAACATAAATTGTGTAATACTTGAGAAATAAAACATCGCGCGCATTGACATTATACTTCAATTATTTTGAATGACGTGAAAACTTTATCATATTATTTATTATTTATAGTAGTGGTTATTCAACGCCATGGGTAATTAATAAAAAAATAATTATAAACTTTTAAGAGAAAAAGTTTCTCTCGTGAAACTCCCAAATAAATTATGTAACTTCCAAAAAGTGGTTTAATTTCAATGGGAAAATAATTTTTTTAACGTATCATAATTTGAGAGGAAGAAACATACAGAATGACTTTAATTTGAGAGAGAGAATATAATTGAGTTAGTTAAATTTTTAATTTTAATTATTTTTATTAATGGTACATTTGATTACATAGAGAGAGAACGTATCATGATTTAAGAGAAAAATATGGAATAATTTTAGTTTGAGAGAGAGAAAATAATGGATGGAGTTTAATTTGTTTTATTTTAAAATTGGAATTTTTTTTATTTATCACCACCGATATAGTTCGATTCGGGGATCAATTCTAACATCAAGTGGTTTCAACCCGTTCCCGAGCACAGTTACCGGAAAAAATTGAAATTTTTTAATAATGCTACTTTTGATTACATAGAGAAAAACATTTGATTATAGAGAGAACGTATGGATAAATATGGAATTATTTTAGTTTGAGAGAGAGAAAATAATGTATTAGGATTATACAATTCCAATGTATCCAGGCTCTGATACCATATTAGGATGATACAATTCCAATGAATCCTTCATTAGTATGGAATAAAAATAAATATTCAATATTATGTTTACATAAGGATAATCAAGAGCATTTATAGCAGCTCTAGAGTAACGGTCATATAAACTGAATACCTAGAATAAAGGTAACAAACTATATACGATGCAAATACTAAAAATAAAATAAATGTAATTATTTTATTCTGATGTAATGGATAGAAGTTTTTTCTTATTTTAAAATTATAAATTTTTTATAATTTTAAAATTGGAAATCTATAATATAAGAAAATTAATGGTTGTGGAAAAGTCAAAAATACTCTTATTTGATTTTTTGCCACCACATTAAAATGGTGGTTTTTTGGTCTTTGCACCATAAAGTTCTTAATTTTATTATTAAAATAATACAATTCTTATATTTTATCAAACTTATCAAATCTCTCTCCATTCTCTATTTTTTTTTTCTCTTTCATCACTTTCTAGACTTCTTTCTTCCACAACAAAAATATATATATTAATAATAGATTTTTTTTATATACGAAAAATGGTATTTATGATCGAAATTTCTTTAGTAAAATATGATATACCGAAAAAATTTATTCCAAAAATCTATTATTTGTAAATGATACCTAAATAAAAATAATATTTGTATACGGAAAAAATCTATTATTTACGAAAAATGGTTTTATGAACCAAAGATTTTTTATTCAAAAATAATATACGGGAAAAAATATACTATTGATCTAAATATTTTTATATACGAAATTTACTATTGATCCAAATATTTTTATAAATGATACCTAAACAAAAATGAAGTTTGTATACGGGAAAAAAATCTATTACTAATCTAAATATTTGTATATACGAAAAATGTTATTTATGATTCAAATATTTTTTATTCAAGAATAGAATAGGCCACAAAATTTATTATTGATCTAAATATTTTTATATACGAAAATTTGATATTGATCCAAATATCTCTGTAAATGACACCTAAACAAAAATAATATTTGTATATAGAAAAAAATCTATCATTTACGAAAAATGATATTTATGATCCAAATATTTTTATTCCAAAATGGTATATGGGAAAAAAAATCTATTATTGATCTAAATATTTCTATATATGATAAATGGTATTTATGATCAAATATTTTTAATCAAAAAATGGTATGCGGGAAAAATCTATTATTGATCTAAATAATTTTTTATACGAAAATTTAATATTGATCCAAATATTTTTGTAAATGATACCTAAATAAAAATAATATTTGTAATATTAATTACGAAAAATATTATTTATTCAAAAATGGTATACGGGAAAAAATCTACTATTGATTTAAATATTTTTATATACAAAATTTAATATTGATCCAAATATTTTTGTAAATGATACCTAAACAAAAATAATATTTGTATACGAAAAAAATCTATTATTTACGAAAAATGGTATTGATGAATCATATATGCATCTCTATTTAGTATTGATGATATGCATAATTTATTTTATTGAATAGTGTGATTCTCTTGTGTAATATATTTGTAAAATATTTGAAGATTTCAAGCTAAACCAAAAAAAATCTTAGGTGAAGGTTATTTAGTTAAGCCTATGTAAAATCTTTATTTGTTGTTAAAAGATATGTGGGTGGATCCTATGCAAAAAATCAAGAAGAAATTCTTCGGAAACAAAACAGGCCAAGTGATTTAGGTAAAACCAGTGTAATAATCTAAAGTGATATCTTTATCCCTTATATTTTTAGTCTTTTATTTTGTTTCTGCTTCATTTCTCTCTTCTTTCCATCTTTTTCGATGTTATTCCTCCGCTTGTTTATTTATAACCACCACTACTACAAATAACATGTTTCACCTCGGACGCGAAATGCATGTTACCTCGGCTATAGAAGCGAGGTAACGAAGGGCGTCATGAAAAGTTTCTACTTTATCCCTCAATTTTTAAAACACCGAGGGAAAAATGCTTATGCACATGAGTTCGAACCCCAACTTCTAAACTTTTAATATTTTCAAAACTAGCACATCATACATCTCAATTTATCAATAGAGTCCAGGGGTAAGATTGATATTTTTTTTAAACTCGTTACAAACTACAAAATATTAATAAGTTAATTGTTTACCCAAAATTTTACATTGTTTACACAAAATATTTCTGTAAATACATATAACAAATTTTGAATATGATTCATTATCAGCACTATTGGTGAAGATCAGATGTTGGATCCTCGTTTATGAAATTTCGGGGAAGATAAAGATGTCGTGTGCAATATATTCTAGATCTCTTTTGCATTTATTTGTTTCTGATGTAAAAAAAGAAAGGGGTTAGTTGAATGAATTAACATAAGATTATTGAAGAACACCGTAAAAAATGATTATTGAAGAACACAAACCTTAAACCCAATTTATTTTCTGCTCTTGTAGCCCGTCGCAGAAAATTTTTATCAAGTTTTTTATGCTTCAAAGTTTTCATGTTGTATGTTTCATTAACAATTATTAATATTCAAAATACTTTTATAATGGATGTCAGTTAGGCTTCACGTGGATCACTATTGGAAGTGTCTTAAGCGTTTACACTCATGAGTCAAAATCAGAGATGTCCAAGTCAGCTCAGTTGGCGTCGCGTCCTCCTGTTGGCGCCGCGAACTGAGCGAATCCTGCCAGCGTGTTTAAGTGAAGATTCTGACTTTTGTGGAGGCATGTGAAGTGGTGGCGTGGTAGACAACAAAAGAGCACTTTTTGGGGCTATTCACTTCTATTGGTCAATTAGGTGGCAAAAAGGGATGGCAATCATTTCTCTTTTTGTCTCATTAGAAAGGAAATTAATGTAATTTTGATATATCTTGAGTTTGGGGATTATTGAGAGGACACATTATTCCATTGCAGAAAAACAGTAGAGAGAATTAGGTTGAAGGCAAAAACGGGATTTCATATTTTTGCAAGATTTCTGTCATGGTGATGAGTAACTAAACAACTCTCTTTGCTAAGATTAGAGGTAGCTATTCCTCATAACTCTATGTATCTCTTTTAAATATTCATGTATGTGAATCTCTTCTTGATTGAATATAGTATGAATATCTTGTTTTGAACTCTTATCTTTGATTTATATTATTGTTGAAAAAGATAATATAAATATTGTTTTAGAGGTTTATTCAAACAATACATAAATTGTAGAAATAGATTTATGTATTGTTTATCACTTGTATTGCTAGATAATGATGGTTAGATGCATGTTTAGGTTAAGAAATTACCTAAAATTTTGTTTAACAGTTATTACAATATTATTTAGGAATAAATGATATTGAGGCAATACTAGATGGTATTCATGAAATTAGAATTCATATACATGGTTTGAGGGAATGCATGAGTTTGGAATAGTGAACACTAATCTTGGCAAAGCATTTTTCATTTGAGAAAATCGTATTTTACTATCTTAGTTTGTTTCTAAAATTCGAGATAAATTCCAAACATAAACCAAACTCATTTTTATTTATCAACTTAAAATGATCACAACTATAGAACGGCGGTAATATCACCCAATCTCTGTGGATACGATACAAAAATATTTGCCGAAAGTATATTTTTCAACAGTGATGTGTGTCAAAAATTTAAAAAAAAAAAAAAAAAAAGATAAAAAGCCTCCTTTAATCTACAAATATTCCTTTATAACTCTTACATGAGGATTTTTTGTCCATCCAAAACCATGAGCTTTGACTGAAATTACTATTTTGTTGAAGTGATGGATGATTACACTCCATGTACCATGACATTATTCTTATCTCATAAAAGAGACACTTTTACTGCCTTTCGGAAATTAGCCAAGATTATTTATAATAAAAAAGTTTTAAACTTTGCATCCATCTGAAGTGGCGAATTCTAAAATGTGGAGTTTACAAAAATTTGTAATGCAAATGAAATTGAACATCATTTTCTACTCCATGAACTTCAAAAAAATAGATTAGTGGAAAGGAAAAATGATCTCTTGAGGAGCTAGCGAGGACGATGCTTAATGAGACTAATCTTATTAAATACTTTTGGTTTGATGCAGTATGTAATGTTTGCTACATAATAAGTTGTGTCTTGGTAAGAGCAATTCTAAAGCATACGTCCTATAAGTTATACAAAGGAAGGAAGTCTAATATTTCTCACTTACGTGTCTTCAAATGCAAATGATTTGTACTTAATAACGGAAAATGATCTTTCACACCTTCAAGCCTTGAAGATCATAAGTTCAAGTCTTCAAGTTCCTTTACTTGATTTCTTAATGGCTAACACTTTGACTAAAACTCGATTTTTTTATGAGACTTAGAGATATTTCTTCTTTAGTTGATTGCTATCATCATGAATTATTTGAAGAGTCGTCATGAGCAAAACCACTTAATAATTTACACCAATATTTTAGACAGTTGTCATTATCAAAATTACAGTGTTGTCATCGTCCAACTACGAGAATATTTGTACAGTATTTAAACAACACTTACTAATAGATGGTAGGATTATTCTTCTTAAATTAAGAAGTCTCAATGCCTGATATCAAATTTTAGAAAAAATAATTATGGAGAGCTCTCACAAATTATAATAAGTGATAAAGTTTCTTAAGAAATAGGATGCTATTAAGCCATTTTGACATAATATGAGCCAATTTAATGAAGTCTCTAGGGTAGAATATCTCAATAATATCCTCGCTCCAATTTTCAGTTGAATCTTGCCAAACACATAGGTTAACTATTATTCCAATCCAAGCAGATCTTCAAGAAACATATTGAAATGTAGTTTAGAGATTACATTTCAAAATATGGTTAGTAGTTGTTAATGTAGGAGAGACTTGATTCTAGTCCTATAATTTCAAGAAACAAATTGAATAGTATTTACCCAACAAAAACAGATATGAACAAGTAGTTTAATTGGTCAATATAGCGGTGACAAGTGGGATATACAAAGCAAGCAGTTGCAGGCCCAGCGTAGATTCTAGACACAGAGGATTCCAATTTCCAAAAATCAACATTTTAAAATGTCGGCTAATAATCAAACACCAACGTTGGAGAGAGAGACCAACCAACTAATTTATTCAAAAGAGAAGGTCAAAATATTATCATCAACAACAAAATTTAAAGTCAAAAGGGGTAAATAATCACAGATACCCTATGCTTAAAGTAATACCCATGTGCTATGATTGTCTTAGGATTTAATTTGGTAAATGTATAAGATTTTTTTGTAGATACCATTCTTTTTTTGAGAATAGAAGCAACATGACGCAGTATTATTTATTCACTATTCGTATTAATAAAATTGAAGGTCAAATTGGATCTTGATTTAGATGAAAAAATATAATAACTAATCTCAATCATACGTATGAGGTAAGAGGCATTTGTACTTATCGAATAAAACAATATTCAAGTGAGACAAGCTGCAAATGTCAACAATAGAATTGCTTAAGTATAAGCGAATGTAGAAAAATATTAATAAACCTAGATGTATTAAATGTGTCTATAATATATATATATATATATATATATATATATATATATATATATATATATATATATATATATATATATATATATATATATATATATATATTAAGATTTGGAGTAAGTGTTTTAAACTTACTCATGGAGTAAGAATATCCCTCCTTATATATATATATATATATATATATATATATATATATATATATATATATATATATATATATATATATATATATATATATATATATATATATATATATATATATATATATATTAGGTAAAACAGAATTTTTATTATATTATTATTTTTTAAAACAGAATATCTATTATTTAATGGCAAATAAAATATTTAAAATGTTTAAATGGTAAAAAAGAAAATTTAATGTTAAACAAAATTTATAATATATATATATATATTGGTAAAAACAGAAAATTCAATATGTATTTAGTATGTTATTATATATATATATATATATATATATATATATATATATATATATATATATATATATATATATATATATATATATATATAAAAGATGTTATTATGTTGAAATGGTAAAAAAGAAAAATTAATAAATATATATATATATATATATATACATACAGAATATCTATTATATACTGTATATAGATAAATTTTTTATTATATATATATATATATATATATATATATATATATATATATATATATATATATATATATATATATATATATATATATATATATATATATATATATATAAGATGTTATTATGTTGAAATGGTAAAAAAGAAAAATTAATATTTTTATTTATATTTATATATAAGTTATTAAAAAATAAATTTATATATTTTATGTTAAAAGAATAATATGTTGGCTAAAAATAAAATAATTATGTTTATCTTAAAAAATTTAGTATATAAGTTTATATATTATGTGAGAATATCTTATAGATTATTTAGTTAATATATATCATGTGAGAAACGTGGGAGTTGGTTGCGCACAGGTGGATCAAGGGAATAATGATGATATTAAATTGGAGGATTTTTTCGATCCAGAAGATTCTTAGAAAATTAGTTTTATTTTTATTTGAAATTGTGTAGAATATCAAATTTTAATTTATGTAAGATTAATTTCAATTCATATTTTGTTTATTAATTATAATTTATATTTTATTATATATTTAAATAAATATTTTTTATTAATATTTTTTAATTTTGAATAAGAAATAATATTTAAAAACATTTTTAATAATAAAAACCTTCTTTATTAATAATAACCAGGTTTTATTTTATTTTTTAAAAATTATTTTTAGTGACGTGATTTACATGTCATTAATTTGTGACATGTGGATCAATCTAAACTATTAAATTTTAAAATAAAGGGTGGAGAATGTGTTTTTTTTTCTCTCCTCCATCATCATTTATTTTAATAATAAATGAGGAATAAAATGAAACATAATCTTCATCAAATGATCCGATTTATTATATTCTCACATAGAAAAAAATAGCATTCACATAGAATATATATTATTTTATAATGAGAGATAAGAGAAACAAATATCAACCATTAGATTCATCAAGAAAGAGAATGTAATAGCCACATTAATGCATTAACATTCTCTCTCTTGATGAATTCACTGATTGATATTTGTTCCTCTCATCTCTCATTATAAAATACTCTCGCTTGATATGCTCTCCCTATATAAATATATAAACTGCCAGTGATATGCAAAGTGGTCTTCCTCCCTTTTGCTCATGACAACCTTACTCTTCACCGATAAACTTTGCCTTGTTCAAGTTCCTGTAATACCTTAGTAATACTGTTCACATGGAAAAGTCATAACTCACATTCTCTCCCCTTTTTGAAATAAATAAATGAAAGAGCATATTTTTACGTGTATTGACTTTCCAACAATTTGAAAACTATAAATAACAACACCGCTACCCTTCTCTCTCTCAAACAAACCAATTCATTCATTTTCTCAACTCTTCACCCAAAAAGCAACAACTTCTCAAAAAGTCCAAGTTTTCTGCTTCTGAAATATTCATACACAATGGATCAAGAGATTGATGTTTCACCATTTTTCCTTTGCCCTATTTCACTTCAACTCATGAACGATCCGGTTACTGTCTCAACAGGTATAACCTACGACAGACAATCCATCGAAAAATGGCTCTTTTCATCCCAAAACAATACATGTCCTGTCACTAAACAACAACTCTTACACGATCACCAAAATCTCATTATTCTCACACCGAACCACACTCTTCGTAGACTCATTCAAGCATGGTGCACCTTAAACTCTTCTTATGGTGTACAAAGGATTCCAACTCCAAAACCACCAACAACACAAACCCTCATTGAAAAACACCTCAAAGAAGCTTCTGAGTCTTCGGATTCACCTCATCTGCTTATTCAATCACTCAGAAAGCTCAAAACAATAGCCTCCGAGAGCGAAACAAATCGACGGTGTATCGAATCTGCGGTGCAGTAGAGTTCTTGGCATCAATAGTAACAAAAAACAACACAAACTGTTCATCTTCATCTTCAACAACAGAATCAACCGAAACTAATATTCTTGATGATGATAATATTGAAGGTTTTGCTTTTGACTTTGATATTGGTGCAGAAGATGAAGCTGTAAGCATCCTTTACAATCTTCATTTAACCGAACAAGGTTTGAAAACTCTCTTAAACTTCAACAATGGAGAATTTTTAGACTCTTTATTGAGATTAATGCAAAAGGGTAATTATGATTCAAGAACATACGCAGTTTTTTTGTTGAAATCTATGTCAAAGGTTGCTGATCCATCAGAACTAGCAAATCTAAAAACCGAGTTTTTCGTCGAACTAGTTCAGCTTCTTAAAGATCAGATATCAAAAAAGGCGTCAAAGGCAACACTGCAAACATTGATTCAACTCGTTGAATTTGGGAGAAATAGAGTAAGAGCAGTGGAATCAGGCTGTGTTTCTGTTTTAATAGAACTTCTTCTTGATTGCAAAGAAAGGAAGCCGTGTGAGATGATTTTGGTGCTCTTGGAGATGTTATGTCAATCTGCTGATGGAAGATATGAACTTTTAAGCCATGGATGTGGTTTAGCAATTGTTTCAAAGAAAATTTTGAGGATTTCAACAATGGCTAATGATAGAGCAGTGAGGATTCTTCTATCAGTTGCCAGATTCTCTGCAAAACATATAGTTATTCAAGAAATGCTGCAAATAGGTGTTGTTGCTAAGCTTTGTTTGGTTCTTCAAGTTGATAGTGGAAATAAGGCTAAGGAGAAAGCAAGAGAGATTCTTAAATTGCATGCAAAGTCTTGGAGCAATTCTCATTGTGTACCTACTAATTTGCTTGCTTCATACCCAACAAGTGGTTGAAAAAGTTAGAGGGCATTTATTTTACCTGTTTTTGTTTTTTCTTTGTGTATAGAAATTAGACTTGTTAAATGAACATTAATGGAAAAATGGGAAAGGTGTGGATATCAAATATTGTCCATGAAAGTGAGTTGGAAACAAATTGGGATTAGATGTATATTGTGAGTCGCTACACCAATAATCATACAGCAAAGTTTGTCATGTTCAATGTTGTTACTTGTTTTAATTTCATTCTCTTTTTTTAAGTTTTAATTAAATGATATTGCTTGAAATGATGTAAGCATGCATGTTAGTGATGAATATTAAGATACTTGTGATGAGATATGATTTTGATATGGTGATATGTTTAATTTTTTTTTTTAAATAAAAATTTTAGGGTTGGTGATTGAAAATTTTGAAGGCAAAAATAAGCATTGATCTTGATTGAAATATTTATTTTATTTTATTTAGGTGGACGAAATAAAGTAGGATATGTAATGCAAAGTACGTTACTTTTGTCTTCGGTCCATTTGGTTGAGATGAAAAATGAAAGCTCGTTACTCTTTTCATCGGCTGGATATGTTAATTGAGAGAAAAATTCACTTTTCTTTTCGGTTGGTTTCGATACTCGAGATAATAGTTGAATATTATGTTTAGAATAAAGCTTTTTACTTTAATTGGGATTTTCAACCGTAGAAATGCATGCTAGGAACCTTATCGATAAGCTGTGTGCACGGTTGGTGTCCGTTGGTGGATATGGTGATATCTCGTGGTCTTTTCGAAGAGAAATGCATGCTAGGAACCTTATCGTCGCCTCTTGTGGCCGGTTCGCGGGGAATTTAAAAATTGATTGGACTTGAAGGGGTGACGTTATACGTGTGCATCGAGCCATGCGTCGCAGTAAATGCGTAATGACAGCTATGCTATGCATGATGATGCCCTACGTCTTCTCAGGAAAGCGCATGCCCGTGCATGTGCTTCTTATAAATCGGAGAGATCAGGGTTCATTTTTACTTTCCGCTTCTCTCTCTTCTCAGCTTTCTCTTCTCGTAGTCTCCTCGCACCGTCGTCGGTTGTCGTTCACCGTCGTCTTCCACCGTCCAACGTTGCTCAACCATTGTCTAATACTGGCGCTTCTTATAAAAATACCAACAAACAAAACCTTTTAAAGACAAACTAAGAAGCTCTGACTTCTTCATTGTACCATGAGGCTACGTAAGCACATGGTTTCACAACCGCGACGAGCTCAATATAAAAAACCTTTTCTTTTTACCCTAATTAAATCATTCAGGCATTCTCTCATTAGCAAGTAAGTTATATATATATATATATATATATATATATATATATATATATATATATATATATATATATATATATATATATAAGGAGGGTTATATTGACTCCAAGAGTAAGTGTACAACACTTACTCCAAATCATAACCATTGATTATCATTAACCCAACGGTTTTAATTAAAATTTTATATAGAAAAATATTTCCAAAATAACTAGATTAAATGAACAATTAAAACCGTTAGATTAATGAAAATCAATGGTTATGATTTGGAGTAAGTGTTGAACACTTACTCTTGGAGTCAATATAACCCTCCTCTCTCTCTCTCTCTCTCTCTCTCTCTCTCTCTCTCTCTCTCTCTCTCTCTCTATATATATATATATATATATATATATATATATATATATATATATATATATATATATATATATATATATATATATATATATATATATATATATAGACACACACACACACACACCCATTGATTAGAACAACAAGAGTGGATCATGTGGAGTACCACAGACGTGAGGGGTGCTAATACCTTTCCCTTGCGTAATCAACTTTCGCACCTAGATCTTTTATTAGGGTTTTATTGATATTTTACCTTTTTCTTTGTTGGAGACAATAAAGTTTGACGGAGACTCTTGCTCATCCGAGTTAAGTTAATCAAGAGCTTAATCTCAAAATTTCCCGCCGCGACAATTTTCACAAGTATCAGTTGTCTTTAGCCCTTATGCCAACAAAATTCTTCTCATCTTTGACTAAGCATTCTAATTTGGAGAAATTGACCAACAACCCTTGATCACATAGTTGACTAATGCTAATAAGATTAGCAGATAGTCCTATTACAAGAAGTACATCTTCTAAATTTGGAGAACCAACACACATCAATTTTCCCACTCCTTTAAACCCATAACCAAATCTGATAGCACGTGTGGGGTGATATCTGATATCCACTAACAACTTCCGAACCCCCGTCATATATCTAGAGAAACCATTGTCAAAGTACTCGTCTTCTCTATTTGAAGCTCTCAAGGAGGTATGTGCTATAAGATTGACATCTCTTTCTTTAAGACTTCTTACCATAATGAGCTGAAGATTTTTTTATCTAAGGCTTAATATGACCATACTTACCATAATAATGACATCTCTATGTTGAAGAATTGGAATTTGTTGGAGTTTCATTCAGTTTTGCCAATATGTTGGAACATGTGGTTGGACATATTGATCATTCTTTTCTTTTCAGCAGGAAATAACTTTTCTACATATCTTTTATTTTGTTTGTTATCAAATGAATGATTAACCTCTATATCTTCAGCTTATTTCTTTATATCATTCGTATTTTTCATCCTTTTCAGAGAGTTTATCAAGTTGTCAAGCTTGGAATTTAAGAACGTTACCTCACTTTGGAGATGAGAAATAGTACATAGAAGCTTCTTCTTTTCATTCTCCAATTCAGGTATGATCTTTCTCTGTTCTTCTTCTGTCTTGGGACTTTCTTCACACCTGTCACAAGTGTCCTTGCAGGATACAACCAGATCTTTATAGATATCATTCTTATCACAATATTCTACTTCATCTGCCCATCTGCCAGAAAGAGTCATCACTAGTTTGGCAATCTCTGTTTTAGATTCATCTTCTCACTCATCATCATCAGACCAATCTTCTTCTGGCTTTATGAACATATTCCCCTCACTGTCCTTCAAAATAGGATGATCACATCCTTTCAAAACAACCTTCCAAGCCTTTTTATCCATGGATTTCAGAAAAGCCACCATTCTGACCTTCCACCAGTCATAATTTGAACCATCTAATAGAGGTGGTTGGTTGTTGTATCCTCTTTCTTTATTCATAGTATTGGAAAATATTCTCCATGGAGCTCACTCATTAAACAGAATAAGGTGTCTGCTCTAATGGCAATTGAAATTCTAGCACTTGCAATACAAATGTGAAGACTGATGTCTCAACCCAAATGACAATGTCAAGAAAGATGCTATAACATCACCTGCTGATAGAAACATTTTAACCCAACATAAATTATACATAATTAAATCGGAGAAGGTAAAAGAACACAATCAATTATTAACCCAGTTCGGTGCAGCTCACATACTCTAGGGGATACGAAGCCATGAAGGAAATCCACTATAATAGTATTATGTCAAAGCCTAAACAATCCCAGCTTACAACTCATCACCTGATCACTACTTCTATGCAAGTTATACCTAAGAACCTCCTATATATGAGAACCCCCTCTCACTTCCCACAATCATCTCAGTGATAAAAATCAGTCACAATCCCAGTGATTGTATCAAAGAACCAAATACAACATTACACTTTCAATAAAAAATACTTAGTTTTTCTTAAAAGCTTCAACTAAGAACAATACTCAACTCTTTACTTACAAGCTCATGCATGAGAATAATAACTTGATATACAATCAAGTAACAATCAGTCAAACTCAATGTATCAGAATATGCATGAGTGACATACAAAGAAAACACTAAGAACTTGAAGTATTCTCAAAACCCTAAACCCTTATTTTACACCCACTATTTGTTGTTGTGAATGCTTACTATTTTAGGTTTATCAAGTCCTTAGTTATAGACTCTTCCAGTATGGGCATGGACTCCTAAATCAAATCCAATCTTCTCCTTTTCAATCAGCTGCAAGATCTTCACACAAAAATAGGAACAAATCAATTCAAAGTTTCCTAAAAAGTCTCCAATATCCTTTTTATGAAACCAAATCAAATATGCACTGTCCCTAAAATATTCCTGATTGACTGCGCCTATATGAGTACTAGAATCCTCAAAAATTTCATATTTTTCAATCAAATCTTCAAGGATTTAAACCAACAGTATTGTTAAGTGTTAGAACAAGATTTGTTCTGATCAATATTCTTGTTTTGATGATAACAATGTATATGAATTTTGTATAAGACAATGTGGTACTCTAATCCTTTGCATTTTCCATTTCACGAAATATATAAAGAGTATGCACAATTCAGCGCTAAGAAGCACAGACTTAGAAGGTTCAGGATTGCAACATCATAACATGCTCTCGCAAGACATCAGAAGATGGTCAAGAAGAATCAGAACATGGTCTATGAAGCATTAGAAGAACATGAGATCAGAAGCAGAAGCACTGAAGTTATTATGGTATCACGCTCAAGCTCTTCAAAGTCTGAAGACAAGAAGATGCTCTGCACCAAGCTGAATGACTCTGATTATTCAAACGTTGTATTCACAAATCTGAGATCAGAAGCTAGTACTAGATGACAGGATATTAAGTCTATTCTCTGACTGACAAAAGGAACGTTAAAAGCTACAAAAGGCAAAGTCAGTAAAAGCAGGAAAAGCATGGCTCAAGGTAGTTGACAAAACAGTGAAAACATTAAATGCAAAGCTGTACTATTCACGCAATCCATTAAATTCAATTCAACGGTCATCTTCTCAAACGCCTACAAATATGAAGTTCTGATCAGAAGCAAAAAAAAAACAACTCTTGCAAAAATACTGAAACGATGCTGAATTCAAAACTCACGAACTTCATCTTCAACCTCACATCTCTTGTAATATTTAGTGAGTGTTAAGCTTAGAACTTAAGAGAAATATCACAGTTGTGATTATAGCTTTCTAAGAAGCAAATTCATACTCTTGTAAACATTTATTTTACATTGATTGTAAAAGGTTCCTAGAGTGATCAGTGATATCAGTAGACTCTAGAAGACTTAGAAGTTTCTAAGTGGTAATTTCCTAGAGTGATCAAGTTGTGATCAGTATACTCTAGAAGACTTAGAGGGTTTCTAAGTGGTGATTTATGGGACTTACTTGTGGATGGTTACAGACATCCTATAAATGCTAGTGGAGCAAAGATGTCAAGACAAGAAATGAGTGATGATCAAAAGAAACGATTCAAAAATCATCACAAGTCAAGGACTATTCTGCTGAATGCTATTTCTCATGCCGAATATGAGAAGATATCAAACAGAGAAACTGCCCATGACATCTTTGAATCCTTGAAGATGACTCACGAAGGAAATGCCCAAGTCAAGGAGACAAAAGCTCTTGCATTAATCTAGAAGTATGAAGCCTTCAAGATGGAGGATGATTGAAAACATTGAAGCAATGTTCTCAAGATTTCAAACTCTGACTGCTGGATTAAGAGTGCTTGACAAGGGATATACAAAGGATGATCACGTCAAGAAGATCATCAGAAGCTTGCCCAGAAGATGGGGCCCAATGGTAACTGCATTCAAGATTGCAAAGAATTTGAGTGAAGTCTCTTTGGAAGAGCTGATCAGCGCCTTGAGGAGTCATAAAATAGAGCTGGATGCTAATGAACCTCAAAAGAAAGGTAAGTCTATTGCTTTAAAATCTTTGAATAAAAAATGCACTAACGCTTTTCAGGCAGAAGAAGAAGATTCTGAAGAGTCAGAATCAGAAGAAGAAGATGAAGATGAACTGTCCATGATCTCCAAAAGGGTAAACCAACTATTGAAGAGTAAACAAAGGAAGTTCAAGAACTTCAAAAGTTCCAAAAAGCCTGAAAGAGGAGAATCTTCTGGACTCAGAAGATCTGACAAAAAGAAGGTCACGTGCTTTGAGTGCAAGGAGCCAGGACATTACAAGAGTGAGTGTCCAAAGCTTCAGAGGGAAAAGCCCAAGAAGAAGTTTCAAAAGAATAAAGGCCTTATGGCAACTTGGGACGATTCAGATTCATCAGAATCAGAATCAGACTCTGAAGATGAGCAGCCAAACATTGCGCTCATGGCCACTGTTGATGATGGATCAGAGTCTACATCAGAATCAGACTCAAACTCTGAAGAGGTATTTTCTGAACAATCTAGAGATGAGCTAGTTTCCAATTTAACTGAAATTCTGGAAATCAAGGCTAAGCTTAGTATCAAATACAAAAAACTGAGAAAGCTCTTTGCATTTGAAACTAAGAATATTGAATTGTAACGTCCCGAATTTAATTAATTATTTAATTAAATTGATCGAGGATTTATTCATTGGAATTAGTTGAAGTTGGGATTTAACGGTATTATTCTAAAGGCGTAATTTGGATTAATATGTTAATTTGAGCAGTTAAGTTGTGATCGGATTTATTAGTCGGATTAGCCAGAGAAATACAATTGCGAGTTGGTATTAATCAAGTTAAGGAGCAATTGTAGTTGTGGATTATTATTGGGAATAATATTCGTGACGTTATGTGATTATTCAATTATGATGTGTGGTTAATGTTAGAACAAGATTTGTTCTGATCAATTATCTTAGTTTTGATGATAACAATAATATGAATTTTGCTTAAGATAATATGGTACTCTAATCCAATGCAATTTCCTTTTCAGGAAATATATAAAGAGTATGCATAATTCAGCGCTCAGAAGCTTTGTCTCAAAGGGTTCAGCATGCAACATCAGAACATGGTCTGGCAAGACATCAGAAGATGGTCGAAGCAGAATCAGAACATGGGTCTATGGAAGCATCAGAAGAACATGAGATCAGAAGCACTGAAGTTCTGATGGTATCACGCACAGAAGCACTTCAAGGTCAGAATATCAGAAGATGCTATGCACCAAGCTGTTTGACTCTGATGATATTCAAACGTTGTATTCACAAACATCAGATCAGAAGGAAGTACACGTGGCAAGCTACGCTGACTGACAAAAGGAACGTTAAAAGCTACTAAAGGCAACGTCAGTAGACACAGCGTGAACAAGGCTCGAGGTAGTTGACAAAAGCGTATAACATTAAATGCGATGCTGTACGGAACACGCAAAGCATTAAATGCACTCAACGGTCATCTTCTCCAACGCCTATAAATATGAAGTTCTGATGAGAAGCAAGTGTAACGATTCTGCACAAAAACAACTCATATCAACTTGCTGAAACGCTGTTCAAATCAAAGCTCAGAATCTTCATCTTCATCAAAGCTCACTACATTGCTGTTGTAATATATTAGTGAGATTAAGCTTAAACGTTAAGAGAAATATCACAGTTTGTGATTATAGCTTTTAAGAAGCAATTGTAATACTCTTAGAATTGATTACATTAAGTTGTAAGGAACTAGAGTGATCGTGTGGATCAGAATACTCTAGGAAGTCTTAGAGGTTATCTAAGCAGGTTGTAACTAGAGTGATCGTGTGGATCAGTATACTCTAGAAAGTCTTAGAGGGTATCTAAGCAGTTGTTCCTGGAGTGATCAGTGTGTGATCAGAAGACTCTGGAAGACTTAGTTGCTGACTAAGTGGAAAACCATTGTAATCCGTGCGATTAGTGGATTAAATCCTCAGTTGAGGTAAATCATCTCTGCGGGGGTGGACTGGAGTAGTTTAGTTAACAACGAACCAGGATAAAAATAACTGTGCAATTTATTTTTATCTGTCAAGTTTTTAAAGCTACACTTATTCAAACCCCCCCCCCTTTCTAAGTGTTTTTCTATCCTTCAATTGGCATCAGAGCGCCGGTTCTAAGGTGCAAGCACTTAACCGTGTTTAGAAAAGATTCAGGAAGAGAAAAACGCTTCAGTAAAAGATGGCTGATGAAACTGCAAAGTCTACACCTGCATCTACATCTGGCTCTGCTGAGCAACACAACGGTAACAATGGTTATACTAGACCGCCGGTATTTGATGGTGAAAACTTTGAATACTGGAAAGATAAACTGGAAAGTTACTTTCTTGGTCTAGATGGTGATCTATGGGATCTTCTGATGGATGGTTACAAACATCCAGTAAATGCCAGTGGCGTAAAGCTGACAAGGCAAGAAATGAATGATGATCAGAAGAAGCTTTTCAGGAATCATCATAAATGCATAACTGTTTTGCTGAATGCTATCTCTCATGCTGAGTATGAGAAGATATCTAACAGGGAAACGGCCTATGACATATATGAGTCCTTGAAAATGACTCATGAAGGAAATGCTCAAGTCAAGGAGACTAAAGCCCTCGCTTTAATCCAGAAGTATGAAGCCTTCAAGATGGAGGATGATGAAGACATTGAAAAGATGTTTTCAAGATTTCAAACTCTTACTGCTGGATTGAGAGTTCTTGACAAGGGATACACCAAGGCTGATCACGTAAAGAAGATCATCAGAAGCTTACCCAGAAGATGGGGTACTATGGTGACTGCATTCAAGATTGCAAAGAATCTGAATGAAGTTTCTCTGGAAGAGCTTATCAGTGCCTTGAGAAGCCATGAAATAGAGCTGGACACAAATGAGCCTCAAAAGAAAGGTCTATTGCATTAAAATCCAATATCAAGAAATGCACTAACGCTTTTCAGGCTAGAGAAGAAGATCCTGAAGAATCAGAATCTGAAGAAGAAGATGAACTGTCCTTGATCTCCAGAAGGCTAAATCAACTCTGGAAGACCAAGCAAAGGAAGTTCAGAGGCGTCAGAAGTTCAAAGAAATTTGAACGTGGAGAATCTTCTGATGACAGAAGATTTGACAAGAAGAAGGTCATGTGCTATGAATGCAATGAGCCTGGACACTTCAAGAATGAATGTTCAAAACTTCAGAAGGAAAATCCCAAGAAGAAGTTTCATAAGAAGAAAGGTCTTATGGCAACCTGGGATGAGTCAGAAGATGATTCAGACTCTGAAGATGAATAGGCTAACTGTGCGCTGATGGCGACAGAAGATGACGGATCAGAATCTACATCAGAATCAGATTCTGAAGAGGTATTTTCTGAACTTACTAGAGATGAGTTAGTTTCCGGTCTAACAGAACTTCTGGAAGTCAAGTCTCAGATTAGTCTCAAATACAAAAAGCTGAAAAAGCTATTTGAATTTGAAACAAAGAAGCTTGAGTTGGAAAATTCTGAATTAAAAGAAAAGCTTTTAAAATTATCCAATAATGTTGGATCTCCTTCTGACTCAGAAAAATCCACTCCTAGTCTAAACCATATTCTGAAAGAATATGATTTAAGTTTCAGGAAGTTCTTATCTAGAAGTATTGGTAGAAGTCAGCTAGCTTCTATGATATATGCTGTGTCTGGAAACAAAAGAGTTGGCATTGGTTTTGAGGGTGAAACCCCATACAAACTTGAACCTGTTGATGAAATGAAATTCACATACAAGCCATTGTATGATCAGTTCAAGTATGGCCACTCACATGATATTAGGCACACTTCACATGCTCAAAGGTTTCACATAACACACACCAAAAAGCATGTGACACAACCTAGGAAATATCATGAAACTCACATTAAAAATTATCATGCTGTTCCTCCTATTACTTACAATGTTAAACCCAAGTTCAATCAGAACTTGAGAAAATCTAACAAGAAAGGACCCAAGAAGATGTGGGTACCAAAGAAAAAGACTATTTCTTTTGCAGATTCTCTTGGCAACAAAGAAGATAAAAATCAACATGTCATGTCACCTGGACTCAAGATGTTCTCAACACTTGAAGGGAAGAAGGACTGTCTTCCAAGTTCTGGTACTTAAATCTGTTGAAGAAACTATGTTCGTAAGAGATCAGAAAAGAAAGTTTATTAGTCTTGAAACCGTCTGTTTTGTTTGTTTCTAAAGCAATGGTGTTTCGTTCTTGATTATTCTGATTGCTCTAAATGCTACAGAATATACAATATTGAAACATTGATTGTGGACGAATCAATAAATATCTGGTTTGATGATAAACTTGTTTCTGATGAAACAAAGCAGCTTAAGAATTTCTGCAGATACAGTTTTATCTTATCAGAAGCTACAGAACAAAGATGTAAATCTCCAGAAGCTGTGTATATCAGAAGTAATGGATCAGAAGATCATTCAGATTTACATCAGCACACTTCAGAAGGAGTGTTTCCAGAAGAGAAACTTGATCAATCCAGAAGCTGTGATCGGAATCAGAAGGCGTAAAGTCTATTCATATTTTACAGCTGTCATCTATTATCTGATGGTGAACACGTGTCTGTACGGTTAGTACAAAGCGTGCAGTTGAAAAGACGCCGACCTAGGTAACTGTTCTAAATCATTTCATTTACCACGTTCTCTCTCCTTACGTCACTCATCATTTAATAAAATTGATTTCTTTTGATTCTGGAACTGTTCAGTTTATATTTTTTATTATTTTCTTTTTCAAATCTGTCTCTATATATTCTTTTCAAATCATCTCATATATCTTTTTCGCTCCCTTGTCTCTCTTTCTTCTTGCATACCTTCTTTTTGAAAGCTTCTTAGTCGTTTCTAAAACCCTAACCGAAAACCCAGAA
Organism: Vicia villosa; assembly: GCF_029867415.1. Classification (NCBI taxonomy): domain Eukaryota; kingdom Viridiplantae; phylum Streptophyta; class Magnoliopsida; order Fabales; family Fabaceae; genus Vicia; species Vicia villosa. Next base: position 39,366 of record NW_026705689.1, read on the forward strand.
TTTGCTCTTCTCTTTTGATCATTCTGTTTCAATGGCTGCTTCTTCATCTCAAAATGTTGGTTCATCTACTCTTCTCCATATGCATAATGAAACAAACCAGGAACTCACTCCTGTTGTTGCATGCTCCATTCCTAAAGATGAATTGGAAGTTCTTTGTGAACTCATGGTTGATTTTGACAACCTTGAAGAAAATGAATTTCATCTTAAAGAAGACATCATCTTTCAAGGATGGACCTCGTTGTTTGCTGAGTTAGTTGGCCCAGTTTATCCGGATCTTGTCAAGGAGTTCTGGGCACATGCTGTGGTTGCTCCAAAATCTATACTTTCTTTCGTCCATGGAAAGTTTGTTGTTATTACTGAAAACATCCTAAGAGTGATGTTTGATCTGAAAAACCCTGAAGGGGTTTTTGAGCTTGATCAAAGGGCAGATTTGGGAGATGTTCTATCCACTCTCTATCCAAATGTCAAGAGAACAAAAAGCGTCAAGGATTTGAGAGATGTCTACAAAATCTGGACAAAGATCCTTCTTGGGTGCTTCTACCATAGGAAAGGAACATATGCCGCGGATTTCATCAATAATGAGCAAAGGTATATTCTTTATTGCATTGCCACTCAGAAGAAGGTTGATGCGATCTACATTATCTTCAACCATATGTGGAAAGCAGTAAAGGATTCCAGAAACGCTTTCAGAAAAGAAAATGGTGGAACAATCATTCCTTTTGGTAGAATTATTACAAACCTTCTGGTGCATTCCAAGATTGTTGAGAGTCTGGAGTCTGAAGGTATTATCAAAGACCTTGCTGTCACCTCTGGAGCCTGTCTGAATGCTTTTTCTTTAAAGAAGATGAAAATAATTGACACTATCCTCAAAGTTCCTCAACCTCTAGTTGGAACAAGAATCAGAAGAAAACCAGTTCTAGCTGACTTTGAAACCTTCTTCAATAGTGAGGTACCTGAAGTCAGAACTAAGTATCTGAAGTCACAAAAAGAGGATAAGAGTCTTAAAGATCAAGACAAAGGTGCTCCTATTAAAGTGAATCGCAAGAAGGAAGAAAGAACCAAAAGAAAGTTTGATCATCCCTCCTTTAATCAGGTGAAGGTTGTTAAGGAAGTTGCTGCTACCACTAAGAATGAGGTAGTCCCAGAAGAAGTAATTGCAAAAGTTGTTAAGGCCGTATCTGCTGATTTTGAGAAGAATAAGAAGGAAGCTGAGAAGAAGAAAAAGAAGAAGAAGTCAAATAACAATGATGAGACTGTTGAAGTTGTAAAGAAGAAGATAAACAGAAAAAGGAAGATGATTCTTCAAGAGTCTGATGAAGAAAATGTCTCTCAAGAGGCTGAGAATCAACCAGAAGTTCTGGCATATGTCAGAAGAAAAGAAATCTCTAGGGGCAAAGCAAAGATTATTGAAGAGCCAAAGAGTAAGAAGCAGAAGAAGACTGAGGATGTGGCCAAAGCTTTTCTGAGAGGTTCCAAAGGTATATGCATTTCTGAACCTGATTCTGTTCCTGCTGTTCGTTCAGAAGATGCACCAATAGAGGCTGTCCCTACACCTGAACCAATAAAAGCCACATCAGAATCACCTGTATTTGTACATGTTCTTACACCTCCATCTTCTCCTATAACCATTCCTTCCTCTCCACCTACCATAAATCCTGTTCTGGATATACCACCCCTTCAAACTCTCTTTCCACCTCAACCTTCTCCCAATGCCACCTTTGAACATACTCCCTCCACCTCCCAAAACAATCTTTGTGATTCTCCTCTTCCAACCTCTACATCACATGAGCAGCTGCTCCTTGATTGCAACTACACTCCCAAGCCACGTCCTGAAGCTGAAGTAGTAGTGTTAGATTCTGATACTGAAGCAGAATCTTCTTATAGGTTGGATAGAGAACCTCATCCGTACTTCACTTCCAACCCTGCCTTTTCAAAAACCCAAATAAAATTCCGCCCTGTATACCCTATTGGTGTAGTTTTTGAAAACATAAAGAGGAATCTCAGAAGTATCTTTGATACTCTCAGAATTGCTGAAAGTTCTGGATTGAATGATGTTGCTATGCGGAACTTCTGGAGAATCGTTCGCAGAGAATCAGATGCTCTGTTTTTAGAACTTCAGGAAGCCTGTGTAGCTGCTGCCCCACGACCTCGTGGAATTCTGAGGAATTATGAAGACTTCTGGTTTGCTAGTCTCAAAGGAAGACATCTGTTGGAAGAGAAGCCCTTCTTAGATGAGATGGAAAAATTAAGACTGGCTGCTGAAATGGAAGCAAATCCATGCAGGGATATTGTTATCTTTATTCCTGATTATCCTGTTCTGCTCGGAGACTTCAAGACTCTCTTTAACTATCTAAGGGAAAACCCTTCTGAGAAAGACCCAAGCTTGGTCATTCCAGAAGTTGTTGACCCACCAGAAGTTGAAGGTCCTTCTGCTCCCAGGAATCTTGCTGCCATTCTTCAGGCACTTGAGAATGGAGACTCGGAAATTCCTGCTGCAGAATATGGAGATGCTTCTATGCAAGAAGCAGATGCTGAAGATCATGTTGCTGAATCAGATCCTGTTGAGGAAATCCCTGCAAATGATCTATCCATGGAAGCTACTGATCAAGTTGCTATTCATGTGGTTGAAAGCGGTGAAGCTTCTTCTGATGAATCTTCTCATCTTGCAAGGACTCTGGAAGAAATTCAGAAGAGACAGGATGAGCAAAGCTCACTCAATGCTAAGTATAGCGCTTTCATGGTGAGGCAAGAAGAACACAACAATGAGGTTCAAGAGATGCTGGCCAAGATCTTGTCAAGGCTAGGGCCATCTTAGATTGAGTCTGTGTTGTTTCTTTCTTTCCGTTGCATCTGTTTTGTTTTTGTGCATCTGATCTTACTTATCTTCATGTACTTCTGTATCTGCTGTTTGAACTTAAATGAAATCATCTTCTTCCTCCGTGTGTTTCGTTCTGTTTGTCTCTGAATCTTTTCTGTTTTTGATGATATGACAAAAAAGGGGGAGAAATATGTGATAAATGATTTGATTTAATCAGTTGCATTTACTAACAAGAACTGCAAGTTCTATATGGTTTAAGTGTTTTGCAGGTATAAAGAAGTGAAGACAAGAAGCAAACACAAGAAGCAAAACCATAAGAAGTGTTATTCTGTAAAAAGAATAAGCTCATGGAAACTGAAGCAAGCTGAGTGCTGTCAAGCTTCAGAAATCAGAAGCAAGAAAGAAGAATGAATCAGAAGCACTGATAATAGAATTTGATCCATATTTGTCTATTTGCTCTGACAAAATTCTATTTGCTCTGATACATTATTTTAGCCTATATGGCTCTGATACATATCATGTGTTCTAATATACATTTTATGTTCTGACTCGTTCATGCTGACTTTTGTCGTTTAGTTTTTTGTTCTGTAACATTTCAGGATGTAGAGATGCTCTGATGATGCTCTGGTACATTCAACAATGTTCTGATACAAATCTAGCATGAAGTGAGGTTGGTAGAAATTCAAGCTCTGAAGCTATCCGAGGGAAGCAGAAATCAGAAGCTGTGATTGTTCTAAAGATCCAGAAAACTCAAGTTCTGAAGCTGTCCTAAGTGGAAGCAGAAATCAGAAGCTGTGAATGTTCTGAAGATCAAAGAAATTCAAGTTCTGAAGCTGTCCTAAATGGAAGCAGAAATCAGAAAGCTGTGAATGTTCTGAAGATCAAAGAAATTCAAGTTCTGAAGCTGTCCTAGATGGAAGCAGGAATCAGAAGCTGTGAGTGTTCTAGGGATCTAAAGAAATTCTAGTTCTGAAGCTGTCCAATGGAAGCAGAAGTCAGAAGCTATGAATTCTCTAAAGACAGAAGCTTATGTGATCGTCTCTACCGAAATAATCAGGGAAGTCTTTTATTAAAGTTCTTCGAGTATTTATTTCAGGGGGAGATTATTTATCTCAGGGGAAGATTGTTAATCTCAGGGGGAGACATATTCATATGCTTATGCTATAGCTGTGTAATTTGTCTTTTGCCGTCTGCTCTTTCTGATCGCAAATTCATATCATTTATATATGTTTTTGTCATCATCAAAAAGGGGGAGATTGTTAGAACAAGATTTGTTCTGATCAATTATCTTAGTTTTGATGATAACAATAATATGAATTTTTGCTTAAGATAATATGGTACTCTAATCCAATGCAATTTCCTTTTCAGGAAATATATAAAGAGTATGCATAATTCAGCGCTCAGAAGCTTTGTCTCAAAGGGTTCAGCATGCAACATCAGAACATGGTCTGGCAAGACATCAGAAGATGGTCGAAGCAGAATCAGAACATGGGTCTATGGAAGCATCAGAAGAACATGAGATCAGAAGCACTGAAGTTCTGATGGTATCACGCACAGAAGCACTTCAAGGTCAGAAGATCAGAAGATGCTATGCACCAAGCTGTTTGACTCTGATGATATTCAAACGTTGTATTCACAAACATCAGATCAGAAGGAAGTACACGTGGCAAGCTACGCTGACTGACAAAAGGAACGTTAAAAGCTACTAAAGGCAACGTCAGTAGACACAGCGTGAACAAGGCTCGAGGTAGTTGACAAAAGCGTATAACATTAAATGCGATGCTGTACGGAACATGCAAAGCATTAAATGCACTCAACGGTCATCTTCTCCAACGCCTATAAATATGAAGTTCTGATGAGAAGCAAGGTTAACGATTCTGAACAAAAACAACTCATATTAACTTGCTGAAACTCTGTTCTATTCAAAGCTCAGAATCTTCATCTTCATCAAAGCTCACTACATTGCTGTTGTAATATATTAGTGAGATTAAGCTTAAACGTTAAGAGAAATATCACAGTTTGTGATTATAGCTTTTAAGAAGCAATTGTAATACTCTTAGAATTGATTACATTAAGTTGTAAGGAACTAGAGTGATCGTGTGGATCAGAATACTCTAGGAAGTCTTAGAGGTTATCTAAGCAGGTTGTAACTAGAGTGATCGTGTGGATCAGTATACTCTAGAAAGTCTTAGAGGGTATCTAAGCAGTTGTTCCTGGAGTGATCAGTGTGTGATCAGAAGACTCTGGAAGACTTAGTTGCTGACTAAGTGGAAAACCATTGTAATCCGTGCGATTAGTGGATTAAATCCTCAGTTGAGGTAAATCATCTCTGCGGGGGTGGACTGGAGTATTTTAGTTAACAACGAACCAGGATAAAAATAACTGTGCAATTTATTTTTATCTGTCAAGTTTTTAAAGCTACACTTATTCAAACCCCCCCTTTCTAAGTGTTTTTCTATCCTTCATAATCCATTTGAGGTATCAAAAGTTCAAATTCCTTGGTTAAATCAGAAACCCTAATTTGGATCTTGTGCTTAGAAGAAGAGTGAGCTTGCACTGTCTTGAGCAATTGCAAGTCAGGTGAGTGAAAACATCTTGGAATATGATGGGCAAATTTTGGGGTATGACAGCTGCCCCTGTTCAATCTTCTTATACCTGAGGATGTAGATTGGCATGCGTGCCTGTCGGAATTTGAAGGTAGAAGATGATTAAACACTAGAATACCAAGAAATTTGCCCTTAATGATGCAGGGACTTTTTCGGGGATGGGCTTAGAGATGCCATCCAGGTAGAGTATTGTCGGAGATGGGCTTAAAGATGCCATCCGGATGTTGAGTGACTTGATTGAGATGGGCTTAAAGATGCCATCTAGCTTGATAGACTTGAGAGTCAGAATACGTCGTACGTTAGATCGTATCTGAAGGATATACTTAGGACGAGTCGTACGTTAGACTGAAGGATGGGTCGTGCATTAGACCGGATCCAATTTGCATTTGATAAATGTCTAGAAAGCCGTGTGTTAGGCTGGAGGATGGGTTGTGCGTTAGACCGGATCCAATTTGCATTGGTAGATGTCTGGAAAGCCGTGCGTTAGGCTGAAGGATGGGTCGTGCGTTAGACCGGATCCAATTGCATCGGTAAATGTCTGGAAAGCCGTGCGTTAGGCTGAAGGATAGGTCGTGCGTTAGACCGGATCTCTTATCAAGATACACTGTACGTCAGGTTGTATCCTAGGACGCGTCGTGCGTCAGACTAAATCCTTTGTATTGGAGAAATAACATAATGAGCCGTACGTTAGGCCGAGCTTTGACGAGTCGTACGTTAGATTGTATTCAATAAATTATCGGAATGAGCCATACGTTAGGCTTTGCTTTGAATAAGATTCGAATCTTTGTAATATAACTGTAAGATAGTGTCAGTTTTATGCAATGTCATGGTGCATGTATTATGTGACGAGCTTCTCAAAATAAATGAGAAACTTACATGTTATGTATGAATTAGGTAATGTATGCAATGCATGAATATGTTTATGATACATGATGTATGACTATGATTCATGCTATCTGGAGTATCTTGAATGGGCAAATAAATCTCTATGTCTTTGTGACTTTGATGTCTGATCTTGTTTTGAAGATGCTCAGCTGGGGATTTATGATTTCTGCTTGGGGATGAGAACCATTTGAATGACTGATCTTGATGTACCCTGACTGCAAGAGAGATGAATAACCCTGTTTGGAGAAGAGAAACGTGTCGGGGAACCGGCAGTGTCGAAGATGTAAACTCCATTGAGGAACTAAGTCTCTGTTGGGATGGGAACATTTGAAGATATCTTCTTAAGGATTACTCTGTGGGGATATGATCTTGTGAAACCGGCTCTGTGGGAAGGCATGGATGTCTTGAACATTGCCCCCAGTGATTATAGTAGCTGTCATTCCTGGACTCGTATTGATTGGAACACACTAATGAGTATTGGTCGATGTGTTCAACATGCCTTGCATAGCTTTTCCCCAGCTATTCGGAAATTTGAAGAGATTCGCCTCGCGAGGACTTTATGAGGTGTGTACTTTGGGTGACATGCCCCCAGTAATCATAGACTTAGGATGATGCCCCATGTTGATTGGGAAGTAGCTGCAGATCCACTTGGGTGTATGCCCCTGGTTGTTTGGAATCTTGAGAGATTCTTGGAATCTTGACTTGATTTCCCCAGATTGATCGGGAAATAGTTTGAAACCCACTTGGGATGTATGCCTTTGATTGTTTGGCATTTGAGAGATTCTTGGAATCTTGACTTGATTGCCCTAGATTAATTGGGCAAAACGTGCCATGCCCCCTTGTATACGCAGGAGACATTGCTTCTTGGAGTAATCTTTGTTGGTCGGGATAACTTTGAGTCGTTAGTCATACCCTGTGCAAATTCTTTATGATGCTAACATTTGAAATTATGTAGCAGAATATATTTAATAATAAATTCATGAGATGCAATGCATATGTCTGTCTTGAGTTTTTTTTGAAAAACATTAAAACAGAAGATGTAAAAAACATGATGTTTATAAAACGTGATGTTTGTAAAAGGAGATATCAACTCAGCTTTTATGGCAAACCTTAAGGAGTCAGGATACCTTTTTGGTGGCAGTATGCTTTCGAACTAACCATGCTTCAGTTAGGACTTTCAAGGGTTGTAACGTGGCTTATAAAGGCTCAAAGTTTTATTTATACCCACCCCAATCTTTGTGATGTTCTTCGATCCTATGCTCAGTTAACTTTGCGTTTCAGCTTTAGCAAAGCTTGAAGTATTAACATTGATATTTGATGGTGGTTGAAGCACCAGAAGTTTATTTGGACAGTCAGTCGTCCTTCTTCGTAATTCTTTTTGCTTTGGTGGAGGATTTGTAGTGACCTCTTTTTGAATTTGATCTTGTTATCCCTAACTTTTTCCTGAACTGTTTATTTTGAGATTACAGTCAGCAGGATGTCTCAATTTTCGATAAGTCTCCTTCATAGGTTTTGACTTAACATTTTTATCTCCTTTTTTCTTTTTTATGGATATTGACTTGATGATTACAGAAACCCATCATTACTTGTGTAAAAACAATTGGTATAATTGAGTTAATTGAATAACTACCCTGCCCCAGGTTGTGATTAAGGGTTTAATTTGTATGAAAAAGAAACTTCTACTTCTTAGGCTCAAAGGTGTTTCCGAGGGATTAACATCCTTATATCTCCACTGTTTAGGAATTGAAACAATGCCTGTACATCGTCAGCATAGTCCGTTCAAAAGCATTACTGTATGAGGTTGCGGTATCGTTTTTGTCATCCTCCATCAAAAGGCATACAGCTTTAGTAGGAGTCGAGTATCACAAAACATATGCAAAGTAAAGACGCAATTTAAAATGAGTGATAGCGAAATAATTTATTCAAGACAAACATATGCAATGCACTGATGATGATTATTAAAACATATAATGTCTATCATGAGTCAAATGTTTACACAAACAGAAAAGGGACTTGCAAACGAAAGTAGATCTAATGATCCAAAAGTTCGTCCGTCTAGACGTCAATCAATCTCGTCCTGACTAGGAATAGGAGCGGTGATCACCACTGGAGTTTTTAGGAGGGTTGGATTTGATTTCTCCGTCATCGATTAGATCTTGAATCTTATTCTTCAATGTCCAGCAATTGTTTGTGTAATGTCCATGACTGTTGGAATGGTACGCGCACCTCGCATTGAGTTTAAAGCAAGGAGTGGAGGTGTTAGGATTCTTAGGAGGGTCCCTCAGAGTAATCAATTCGATCTTCAACAGATGTTGCAATGCTTAAGCCAATGACATATTGATCTTGGTGAATTGACGCTTAGGTACGTCTGGCTTTCGTTGTTATTGTAGAACTGGTGTAGAGATCAGAATTGTCCCCTCGGATTGGTTGCGTTTATTGCGACTCTTCTGATTATGCACATCATCAGTTATATGAGGTTCCTCAGGTGAATTGAAATCATTGATCTTATGATCGATTAGATCTTGGATCTTATGCTTCAATGGTCCACAAACCTCTGTATCATGACCAGGACTATTCGACTGATAAGTACATCTTGCATTGTACTTGTACCCAAGAGCAGGATTGGAAGGACTTGAATATGGAGGCAATAGGGTTATCAAATTCTAATTGAGCAGTTGTTTCAGAATTTGAGACAATGGCATGTGCAATGGAGTAAGCTTTGCCGCATATGCTGATCCTTTTTCTTCTGGGTTAACAAGTTTTTTCAACTCGTCTTGCCCCAAGTTCAGAATCAAAACTTGGAACCGAATATTCTGAGCTTGAAGATTTTTGACTGATTGCTCGAGATCCATTTGTGCTGAAATAAACAGCTAGAGAGAATGGGAAGCCTATTGCGGAAACCTGTTATGCAATGTTTATGAATGTAGATGCAATGTTTTCAAATATCTTTAGGAAATTTAGTTTGCGACATTAGGAAATGATTGGTCACCGCTTCGTCTGAAGAACTCTGATTCTTGGATGCTCTTCTATGGGAATCAAGCTCACCATATCCAGTGGGTCATAGCCTCTGATTCGGGATATTTCTGAGTTTGAGGGTACATGGCTAGAGGAAAATAAATCCTCTTGCCCCTTGATAGGTACTGAGTCTCTGAATTGGAAGGTATGTGGCCAGAGGAAAATAAATCCTCTTGCCCCTTGATAGGTACTGAGTCTCTGAATTGGAAGGTATGTGGCCAGAGGAAAATAAATCCTCTTGCCCCTTGATAGGTACCGAGTCTCTGAATTGGAAGGTATGTGGCCAGAGGAAAAATAAATCCTCTTGCCCCTTGATCGGAATTCAGTCCTTGATAAGAGCACATGAGGTTGTGCGCCCTAAGTTCCTAAGATCCTTGAAAGAGTTAGTTAACATGTAATGTTATGATGCCATGATGTCATGATGTCATAATGTTATGCGAATGCAGTACATCAGGCAAAGCGTAAGATAGTAGGGACAAACAAGTCCTACAAGCAAAACCTGCAAGGAAATCAAAGGGTTAGTAGCACACGCAAGCAAGTCACACAAATGTCCTTAGGTTTAAAGGCTTGCATGGAGTTTGACTAGGTAACTACCCTTCCCCAAGGTTACTTCTATGGATAAAGAGATTTCAGCAACAGGGTTCTACCAGTTACTCAGAATTGTCAGTCCCTCTAAAGCACCCTCGGACATGATGCATTCGCATCATGCAATGATACTTTAAGAAAGAACCTATTTGAGTTTTAGTATCGGGTAGCGACTAGGCTCTCAACATTCGTCAAGAGTAGCCCCCCACTACGTCCTAAAGGCCAAGATGGGTTAAAGGTTAACTAAAGGTCCTTAAGCTCCGGCGCACCCAAAGTTACATACATAGACCTCCCTCATTTGAGAAAGGTGTGCATATATCTATGGAGTCCTAACTCAAGTGTGAACTTCATATTGACTCATCTCCCACATATGTGAAAGAGGTCGCCATGACTATGCCACTCCTATCTTAAATGTACTTGAATCCGGGTATAGGATTCGTCCTTCATTTAATTCCCAAAACAGCCCTGAAAAAATAAAGCAAGCAAAGCAAATAATAGAAAACATTTAAGTGATCCTAAACTTTAAGGTAACCCCTCTTTTTATTCGAAATATCCCCAACAGAGTCGCCAGTTTTGTAATACGGTGAACTGACTTTATTGAAATGTTGCGGATAGCAAGAGTCGCCACCGACTTTTATTATATCCAATTGGAAAGGCAAAAAGAACAGGAAAGACCTTTGAAAGATTTTGAGTTCGGGGGTAGGTTATACAAAGGGAAGGTTGTCGCACGCTCGCGAAAATGGAACAACAGAGTCGCCACCAATATATTTATCCCATTGAGGGAAAGGAATATCAGAAAACCTATAATAAGGATAAGAGAAGGTCTTGCGACCAGAGATAGGGTACGGGAGTCGGTTACGCGAGGGGAAGGTACTAGCACCCCTCACGCCCATCGTACTCGATGGTATCCACCTATGTTTGTTCTATTCTAAGGGTGTATAAATCTAAAGCTTAATCACTAAGGGAATGCATGCAAATGAAAGAAAAGAAACACGGGGAAAATAAGGTTTATAAATAGTTGTGCTCGTTCAAGCCCCGCGACTTGATGCCTACGTATCCTTTTCAGGAATCAGAGCGCCGTAGTTCGGCTCTTTAGTTTTTGTTTGTTTTTGTGTTTTTTAGTTGCACAGTTACATTCGCACTCCGCTGCTCGACCTCTGGAGTCTTAAGCTGGGAATGGAGCGGAAGTAACGTGCTCTTAAGGAGGAAGAATGCCCTGAAGGCAAGAGAAAGAATGCCTCGGAGGCAAGAGAGAGAAGAGATGATTGGTTTGTATTTTTTAGGGTAATTCCGTGATGAACAAAACCCAATACAAGGTTCCGCACCACTTCATTACTTTGATTTAGGTCTGAACCTTTATTAGATATTTTAGATGTTTTTGATTGGTGATTTTTAAGGGGAATTAATCTGCGAGTTGAATCACATAGAATGTATGATGTCAAAGAAACAGATTAGGGAATGAATCCCACTCATTTCTCTACATGGATAGAGAAACAGATTAGGGAATGAATCCCACTCATTTCTCTAATAATCGAGAAACAGATTAGGGAATGAATCCCACTCATTTCTCTTTGTAGTGATCGAGAAACAGATTAGGGAATGGATCCCACTCATTTCTCTCTCACTAAGTGTTTGAGAAACAGATTAGGGAATAAATCCCACTCGTTTCTCTCCCACTTTTAATGTGATTCGCCTCTTCCTTTATTAAATGTTTTAAAGTTGAAAAGGAAAATAAACAAAACTAGCCTAAGATGAAAACTAGCCTAATATGATGGGAACCTCTAATTCCTAAAGTTGTCATGGTTTCTACCTAATGGTTAGGAGCAAAAAGCGACATGAAAATAAAGTCACAATTAGAAGTCATAAGTAAGATACATGAGCAAAATTGAGAATGATATAATGGTACCAAATTATACACAAGCATGAAGTAACAAGTCAAAATATAGTACAAAATGAAGTAAAATACTATTGTTTTTTATATTGACTTTATGGGAGAAATTGAATTACAAATCAAGCAAAAGAATTAAAATAAAAGCCTAAACTAATATTTTTTAGTGATTATTTTCTATGTCTAAAATTAGTACTTAGGTCTAAAATTAATAGTGAAGAGTTAGTGATTCAATTACTAAAAAGAAGTGGCAAAAAACTAACTAAAGGTCTAAATCTAACATGAACAGGGGGTGTGAACTTGAAATGATGGTGCAGTAAGCAACACAGGCGCAGAGCCCAATAAGATCAAGGCCCAGGAACGTTTTTTTTGTTATCAGATTTTGTAAAGTGCCAAAAATGGCGTTAGGGCCAATGGGGGTGACGAATAGCAAATCAGGCCCAGAGTTTGGTTTCGGTCCAGTTTGATCCACATCACAGATTTTATGATTTCAGATTTTAATTAATGTTAATCAAATTTAATTAACTACATTAATCCAGATTTTATACAGTTTATGCCTAATTAAAATTTAAACAAGTCAGATTACAATTACTTAATTAACATTAAATCAGATTAACGTCAAATTAAAAAAAATAAAAAAGAATTGAAAATTAAAAGGGGATTAGGTTTACTAACGTGAATGACCATTGGAATTCTTATTCCTCGTTCACGAACTCACGAACAGCGGTGGCGGCGATTCCTTGAACTCACCTCCTTCTTTTTCACGACGGCGGCATCGGGCCTTTTTCCTTCTCGCCGGCGAAATACCGGCCACTCCCTCCGCTTAGTATTTGTCTCAATCGATTACCTCCTCCTAGTCTATACGCTCTCGCCTCCATCTTAACCGATTGTCTCAGTCCTCAATCTCTTCTCTTCGCCAATAACCGAACAAGCACAAGCATATATCGGAGAGGATAGTGAATCGGATTTTCCTACCGGAGCAGCTCGGAGCGCCTTCATCGGTGCCGTTTGTGCGAAATCCAACGTCAAGTTCTCGCTGGATGAAGATTAACGATGATGATGATGAAGCGTCGTTGTTGTTGTTGCGAGATTACGAGACAGTTGCGATGATTCTTAGATGGTGATGAACGTGCAGAATTGTCGATGATGACGCGGTTATTGCAGATCGAGGGAGTGTAGTCGCAAATGAAGCTTGCAGTTCGATTGCTATTATGGAGAGTTCTTTGACCGAGTGAAGGTGAGTTTCTTCTCTTCTTTCGCCACGGACTCAAGTAACTTCTTAGCTTTGCACTCTTCTTCTCCTTCTTGAATTTTTGCTGCGATTTGTTGTTGTGATGATTTGCAGAGAAATTGAGGATTGATGATAGCGATGATGATTGTTGTGATGTGAAGATGAAGTTGCCGAGAGTGAAGAATTCAGAGGATGATGAATGAGGGGAATGGTAGATAAGAAATGGTTCAAAGGAGGGTTGAAGATGGAAGGTTAAAGGTGATAAAGATCGAGAGGAGTTCAGAGATGAAGACTGTGAGCAATGAATGAATGGAGAATGGTGTGAAGATGTGGTGAAGAATGGTTCTGTTGAGGAAAATGATGGAGAGAATTCAATGATGAAGCAGGTTTCGATTTTATAGAAGTGGAGGTGATTGAATCTGAGGTTAGTTACACTCTTATTTCTGTTATAGTCTGTTAGAGTGGTTTAGTTAGGTTGTTACGAATCGGTTACAACTGTTATGAGGTAGTTATGAATTGGTTAAAAGCTGTTGGGAATTCTGTTTTGGGCAGTTAGGTAGTTATGAGAAGAATAGGTATTGGCAATTGGTTAGGGACTGTTTGTGGGTTAAAGAATTAGTAGGGAATTGGTTATGTGTTACAAAATTCTGTTATGGTTAGAAAAGAAACTGTTTTGGCTAGTTAAATGTTGAGTGAAAATAAATTGATGTCGCTGTTGTATTGTGGATGCAGGTTTATACTTGTGATTTTTTGTTGTGGTTTGAATGTATAATATGGGGCTGATCTTCTTTGGTTTAAAACAGGGACTGGTAATGGATTGATTCGGAAGGAAAGGTGTGCTGATGATGTGATGAACAACCCAAAGGAACACATGGAGATCTTTTCCAAGTAAAGCAGAAGGTGAAATCAGGATGAAGCTGAATGAAGTCATAGCAATCTTTTAATAGATCTCTTTCTTTTTGTAATGGACTTGAATTGGTTGGAAGTGTAAATGGACATGACTCTTGCAATGTGTATTGGGAATTTGTAATGAAACTTGGTAATGGACTATGAAATATGTAATGGTTTTATAATTTAGAACTTGCCTTGCCTTGAAATGTTGCATATACCTTTTTTTTTGATTTTGAATGGAATCGTAATGTACTTCACTAATTATGAATGGATCTTTCCTTTTGATAGTATCTTCCTGAAAATACAAATGAGGTTCGACCGAATCTTGATGAAGTCCTTTGGATCAAACTCGTATACTTTTCATGACTCCATAATAATTGATCCAAATTGAGCACTCATGATGGGATCTCAAATAATTAGCACTTGAAGCCAACTTAATATGCATAAGGCTTTAACTTGATGTATCAAAAGATAGATAACTCATTATTATCTTATTGCACAAACCATGAGTTATTTCTTGTATCTCAATCCGCATTAGGAACCCCCTTGAATTGGTGAACGATACAGTCAGAGAATATCACAATAGATCTTGTTCAAATGATGACCACAAGTACGTGAACATTTACAAAGAGCCACAAATGAATCCCTACATCCATGATCCTTGATTTCAATTTCAAACTGTTGATGAATGCATGATTTTATTGATGACCTAATGAGATGTATGCAAATGATTTGTGAAGCGTGAGCCAGTTAGAAATAAATTAAGATGGGCAAATTTTGGGGTGCAACAGCTGCCCCTATTTAATCGTCTTGAACCTGAGTGGGAGATTGGCGCTAGCCCTTCGAGCAATCAAGGTAAAAGATGATTAAATATCAAGTGAACCTGAAAATTTGCCTTATGAGAGATAGAATCCACTGGGGAAAGTGATAGTGTCATTTATTGAGGAAGAATGGTCTCAATTCTGACTTGAACGAGGTAACTCTGGGTTAGAAATGAAATAGAATTCAACTCTGAGTTGAAGAAGAAAAGTGGGTCAACTCTGGGTTGAAGAACGGAGAAAAGTCAACTCTGGGTTAGATAAAAGATAAACATCGATTCTGGATCGAGAAGGGAAAGAAGAACACTATTAGTGGGACAAGATATGGGCATCAACTCTGGGTTGAGCAAGGGAATCAACTCTGGGTTGAAGAAGAAAAGGAAGTCAACTCTGGGTTGAGAAAGAAAGAAAGAAGATAACCGTCAACTCTGGGTTGAGTGGGAAAAGAGAAATTAACAAGGAATAACCGTCAACTCTGGGTTGAGTGGGAAAATGAAAGGATCAACTCTGGGTTGAAATAAGGATAACTGTCAACTCTGGGTTGAGTGGGAAAGGACAAATGATAATCGTCAACTCTGGGTTGAGTGGGAAAAGACAAATGATAATCGTCAACTCTGGGTTGAGTGGGAAAAGGGAATGATCAACTCTGGGTTAAATAAAAGATAAACATCGATTCTGGATCGAGAAGGGAAAGAAGAACATCAACTCTGGGTCGAAGATAAAATGAGGATATCAACTCTGGGTTGAGAAAAGGAAAGAAGAACAATTAGGGATGATCGTCAACTCTGGGTTGAGAAGAAAATAAAGAAAGAAAACCATCAACTCTGGGTTGAGAAAAAAATCAAGAAAGAAGACCGTCAACTCTGGGTTGAGTAGAAGAGGTAAAAGATAACTATCAACTCTGGGTTGAAAGGGAAAAGAAACAAGACAACCATCAACTCTGGGTTGAGTGGGAAGAAAGGTAAGGGATCAACTCTGGGTTGAATAAAAGATAACTGTCAACTCTGGGTTGAGTGGAAAAGAGATAAACATCAACTCTGGGTTGAATAAAAGGTGACCGTCAACTCTGGGTGAGTGAAAGGTGACCGTCAACTCTGGGTGAGTGGGAAAAGGTAAGGATCAACTCTGGGTCGATTAAAAGACAAACATCAACTCTGGGTTGAGAGGGGAAGAGAAATCAATTCTGGATTGAATAAGGGATAATCATCAACTCTGGGTTGAGAGGGAAAGAGAAATCAATTCTGGATTGAATAAAGGGTAACCGTCAACTCTGGGTTGAGCGGGAAAAAGGATAAAGGATAACCATCAACTCTGGGTTGAGTGAAAAAAGATAAGGGTCAACTCTGGGTTGAATAGAAGACAACCGTCAACTCTGGGTGAGTGGGAAAGCAAGGATCAACTCTGGATTGAATAAAGGATAGCCGTCAACTCTGAGTGAGTGGGAAAGAAAGACAAGGATCAACTCTGGGTTGAATAAAAGGTAAACGTCAACTCTGGGTTGAGCGGGAAAAGGCAAGAGATAACCGTCAACTCTGGGTTGAGTGGGAAAAAAGAGGAGGATCAACTCTGGGTTGAATAAAAGATAACCGTCAACTCTGGGTTGAGTGGGAAAGAAAGAAGATAACCGTCAACTCTGGGTTGAGTGGGAAAGAGAAATCAACAATGGATAACCGTCAACTCTGGGTTGAGTGGGAAAGAGATCAACTCTAGATTGAATAAAAGACAAACATCAACTCTGGGTTGAATAAAAGGTGACCGTCAACTCTGGGTGAGTGGGAAGTAATTCAACTCTGGGTTGAAAGAGGAAAAGATGAACAATTAACCATCAACTCTGGGTTGAGTGGGAAGAAGAAAAGAATATCAACTCTGGGTTGAATAGAAGAAGAAAAAGATATCCATCAACTCTGGGTGAGAGGGAAAGAAACAAGACAACCATCAACTCTGGGTTGAGTGGGAAAAAGATAAGCATCAACTCTGGGTTGAATAAAAGACAAACATCAACTCTGGGTTGAATAAAAGGTGACCGTCAACTCTGGGTGAGTGGGGAAGAAATAAGACAACCATCAACTCTGGGTTGAGTGGAAAAAAGGTAAGGATCGACTCTGGGTTGAATAAAAGATAACCGTCAACTCTGGGTTGAGTGGGAAAGAAGGCAAGGATCAACTCTGGGTTGAATAAAAGATAACCGTCAACTCTGGGTTGAGTGGGAAAGAAGACAAGAATCAACTCTGGGTTAAAAGATAACCGTCAACTCTGGGTTGAGTGGGGGAGATAATTAACTCGGGGTTAAAAGATGAAAGGAGAATCAACTCTGGGTCGAACATAAAAACATCAACTCTGAGTTAAAGAAAGATGAACATGATTGACTTTGGGAGATGACACCACAATGGTAACTCTGAGTGCCCCAGTGGAATATCAATTGATTGCTTGTAGAGAACCCATCTGATGAGTAACTTGGCTTATGCTTCACATGCAAATGTTTGATTTATTTGTGCACTTCTGGAGATGCAATGCAATGGATTCTATATGCAGTGTACTGAATGATCGTTCAGGGTTTCTGCTTCGATGTGGAATAGATTAGGTGGAGTTCTGAACTCTGCTTGATTCAAGATGGGGTGGATGGCCCTGCTTTGTTGATGATTGGATCATGCGGGAGAAATGATAATGGGAATGCAATGATATGCATGATAATTGTATGATTATGAATGGGATGATTGTCTCCAAGATACCAGGAGTGGATGGAGAATGCCTTTGTGGAAGGTTGTTGCTTGAAGAATAGAACTTGTGAAGGTGAGGTGTTGACTTGACTCCTCGACACTTGTATCCATATCTGACACTTGCTTGGGGATAAAAAAATGAATTGTCACTAGCTTGCCCCAGTTTGTAGGATCTCTTGAGATATGACTTTGAGAAAACTCGAATCACGGAGATTGCAATGGTCTGCCCCAGTGTCGATTATGGAATGAGTGCCCCAGATTGAAAGGAACTATTCCACCAGATAGATGCTTCTGATATTTGCTTTGTGGATGACCAAACTTTACCTTTGTAAGATTACTCGATGGAATTTCAATGTTGAACTTTCCTTGGTATCAAGTACTTGCTTTCTGATTAGAGACAATTCTGTTTTGGAAGAGATAATGAGAAATGCAATGCACATGTTACTCTCAAAGAAAAGTTTTTATTTGTCAATGTTATATCAATACTAACACAAGTGACACGCAACATTAGGAGTCAGTTTGACATGATTTTACAGTTTGTATGCTTTCAGAACGAACCCTGCTTCAATTAGGACTTTTGAGGGTTGTAACGTGGCCGGGTTCACGGTTTGAGAAACAAAGGATAAAGGCTCAAGTTCTACTTAACCCACCCCTTCTTCGTGATGTTCTCCAGTCCTACGTTCAGCTAGTTCGACACGAGTATTCACTTTTCAGGAAGGATTGTGATGGATGAGGATCCTTTATGGCTTTGGCGGAGGTGGCAGCCACCCTTTGATTCTTTTGTTGATGGTCACAACAACTTGTCCCTTGGAGGATTTTTCTTTTGCTTTGTTTTTTTACTTTCCCTAACTTTTGCCTGGACAAAGAGTTTCTTTTGAATTTGGTTTTCGTTGTCCAGCGGGATATGCCCTAATTTTTGCCTAAGTCATTTGCTTCAAAGCTTTTCTTTTCTTCCTTTTGACTTAGCGGGCTATTGTTTTTTTTTTTTTTTTTTATCATGATTCATAACTTTCTTTCCATTCTTTTTGTCTCGTTCGGGAACAAGTTGTACGACTTTTGTGATTGACTTGATGAAAAGGTTGTGACTGCCTTCTTCTTAGTGAATGGGAGACATCCATTGTGGATTGTGCTCTTCTTTTTTTGTCGTGAGATCTGAGATATGATTGATCCTCTGATGGAATACCTGAAAGTTGAGCGCTCGGTCGCACTAACTGAAGTCTACCCTGCCCCTGGTTAAGATTGAGGGTTTTGTATTTTTTGAAAAGAAACTACTACTCCATAGGCTCAAAGGGGTTTACGAAGGTTTCACTCCCTTATAACTCCGGTGTTTAGGAATTGAAACAATGCCTGTACATCCTCAGCAGGATCTTGTTCCAAAAGCATACAATTAGTGGTTCATGTGTTTTTGATTTTCATCATTCTCCTTTTTTAGTTGCTTAAGACAAATGAGTTGAAGTATCAATGAACATAATGACAAAGATGAAATGATTTGAGAAAAACATGTATATTGCATTATTTTTATTTATTCAAACAGAATGAGTTTCTTACAATGAGAAGTACTTGATAACAACAAAAGTACAGCAATTGAAAGTACATGAGAAATCTATGCAATGACAAGCTTGGTCTTATTTGGATGCAAATGAAATGTTCTTTGACAAACATAAAGTCTTTAAGGTTCCTTGGTGGAAGGCACCCTCATGAGGAGGCATGGGGTCTTTAGATAGTAGCTTGATTTTGTTTGTAATTCCCCATGATTCTTCTTCTGTGAGCTTTTATCAGATATCGGTGTGGAGGAATCGTCTTGACTGATCTGGTGGAGAGGAAGAGTGTAAGAGTCTTGGTAACCATGGATGCATATGCATGAATGCAAAAATGTTAATGAAGATGCAAATGCAGTAGGAATCAGGATCAAGGATCAAGGCCTCTTGTGATAATAACTTCTCATGGTCAAAAGATATGGTCGAATCCTCCAGATTCAGAGGTTCGACGTTGCTTTCTGGATAAATAGCTTGTGCATAAGTCAAAGATGGTCGAACCCTCCAGATTCAGAGGTTCGACGTTGATTATGATAGATAACCTTTGCAAAAGTCACATAAAGTTAAACCTCCAGATTCAGAGGTTCGACGTTGATTATGATAGATAGTCTGAATGGCTTAGGGTAGGATGGAGGCATGTTTTCCTGCAAAACAAAATTTCCCAACCCCTCTCACAGGTAGGATCTAGTATATGGTATGTCAAGAAGCCAACAGAGGATTGAAAGTAGGCGCTATCATACGATATTGCCTCGTTCAACCAAGCTCTGTCCGTGGATACATGATCGGATCAATCAGACATACGTCTTCTGTCCGTCATGGCCACTCTATTCCTAGTTCCTAAGGTATCACTCTGGCCTGGGTATTGGGCCTTTTACCTCATAGAAATCCCACCCAACCTGCAAACAGAGAAAATATGCGGCCCCCACGGGGACCCATAATATAGTCCAGAATGCGAGAAAATAAACATGATATGCAGGCAATAAATAGTCATGATATGCAAGGCATAAAGAAGTAAAGCAATAAAGCAGTAAAGCAATAAAGCAATAAATCAGTAAATGAACACCCATGGAAAAGAAAGCAAACACAAGCTAGGATCGACTAAGCTAGGTCCCCAGCAGAGTCGCCAGCTGTCGCACGCTCGCGAAAATGGAACAACAGAGTCGCCACCAATATATTTATCCCATTGAGGGAAAGGAATATCAGAAAACCTATAATAAGGATAAGAGAAGGTCTTGCGACCAGAGATAGGGTACGGGAGTCGGTTACGCGAGGGGAAGGTACTAGCACCCCTCACGCCCATCGTACTCGATGGTATCCACCTATGTTTGTTCTATTCTAAGGGTGTATAAATCTAAAGCTTAATCACTAAGGGAATGCATGCAAATGAAAGAAAAGAAACACGGGGAAAATAAGGTTTATAAATAGTTGTGCTCGTTCAAGCCCCGCGACTTGATGCCTACGTATCCTTTTCAGGAATCAGAGCGCCGTAGTTCGGCTCTTTAGTTTTTGTTTGTTTTTGTGTTTTTTAGTTGCACAGTTACATTCGCACTCCGCTGCTCGACCTCTGGAGTCTTAAGCTGGGAATGGAGCGGAAGTAACGTGCTCTTAAGGAGGAAGAATGCCCTGAAGGCAAGAGAAAGAATGCCTCGGAGGCAAGAGAGAGAAGAGATGATTGGTTTGTATTTTTTAGGGTAATTCCGTGATGAACAAAACCCAATACAAGGTTCCGCACCACTTCATTACTTTGATTTAGGTCTGAACCTTTATTAGATATTTTAGATGTTTTTGATTGGTGATTTTTAAGGGGAATTAATCTGCGAGTTGAATCACATAGAATGTATGATGTCAAAGAAACAGATTAGGGAATGAATCCCACTCATTTCTCTACATGGATAGAGAAACAGATTAGGGAATGAATCCCACTCATTTCTCTAATAATCGAGAAACAGATTAGGGAATGAATCCCACTCATTTCTCTTTGTAGTGATCGAGAAACAGATTAGGGAATGGATCCCACTCATTTCTCTCTCACTAAGTGTTTGAGAAACAGATTAGGGAATAAATCCCACTCGTTTCTCTCCCACTTTTAATGTGATTCGCCTCTTCCTTTATTAAATGTTTTAAAGTTGAAAAGGAAAATAAACAAAACTAGCCTAAGATGAAAACTAGCCTAATATGATGGGAACCTCTAATTCCTAAAGTTGTCATGGTTTCTACCTAATGGTTAGGAGCAAAAAGCGACATGAAAATAAAGTCACAATTAGAAGTCATAAGTAAGATACATGAGCAAAATTGAGAATGATATAATGGTACCAAATTATACACAAGCATGAAGTAACAAGTCAAAATATAGTACAAAATGAAGTAAAATACTATTGTTTTTTATATTGACTTTATGGGAGAAATTGAATTACAAATCAAGCAAAAGAATTAAAATAAAAGCCTAAACTAATATTTTTTAGTGATTATTTTCTATGTCTAAAATTAGTACTTAGGTCTAAAATTAATAGTGAAGAGTTAGTGATTCAATTACTAAAAAGAAGTGGCAAAAAACTAACTAAAGGTCTAAATCTAACATGAACAGGGGGTGTGAACTTGAAATGATGGTGCAGTAAGCAACACAGGCGCAGAGCCCAATAAGATCAAGGCCCAGGAACGTTTTTTTTGTTATCAGATTTTGTAAAGTGCCAAAAATGGCGTTAGGGCCAATGGGGGTGACGAATAGCAAATCAGGCCCAGAGTTTGGTTTCGGTCCAGTTTGATCCACATCACAGATTTTATGATTTCAGATTTTAATTAATGTTAATCAAATTTAATTAACTACATTAATCCAGATTTTATACAGTTTATGCCTAATTAAAATTTAAACAAGTCAGATTACAATTACTTAATTAACATTAAATCAGATTAACGTCAAATTAAAAAAAATAAAAAAGAATTGAAAATTAAAAGGGGATTAGGTTTACTAACGTGAATGACCATTGGAATTCTTATTCCTCGTTCACGAACTCACGAACAGCGGTGGCGGCGATTCCTTGAACTCACCTCCTTCTTTTTCACGACGGCGGCATCGGGCCTTTTTCCTTCTCGCCGGCGAAATACCGGCCACTCCCTCCGCTTAGTATTTGTCTCAATCGATTACCTCCTCCTAGTCTATACGCTCTCGCCTCCATCTTAACCGATTGTCTCAGTCCTCAATCTCTTCTCTTCGCCAATAACCGAACAAGCACAAGCATATATCGGAGAGGATAGTGAATCGGATTTTCCTACCGGAGCAGCTCGGAGCGCCTTCATCGGTGCCGTTTGTGCGAAATCCAACGTCAAGTTCTCGCTGGATGAAGATTAACGATGATGATGATGAAGCGTCGTTGTTGTTGTTGCGAGATTACGAGACAGTTGCGATGATTCTTAGATGGTGATGAACGTGCAGAATTGTCGATGATGACGCGGTTATTGCAGATCGAGGGAGTGTAGTCGCAAATGAAGCTTGCAGTTCGATTGCTATTATGGAGAGTTCTTTGACCGAGTGAAGGTGAGTTTCTTCTCTTCTTTCGCCACGGACTCAAGTAACTTCTTAGCTTTGCACTCTTCTTCTCCTTCTTGAATTTTTGCTGCGATTTGTTGTTGTGATGATTTGCAGAGAAATTGAGGATTGATGATAGCGATGATGATTGTTGTGATGTGAAGATGAAGTTGCCGAGAGTGAAGAATTCAGAGGATGATGAATGAGGGGAATGGTAGATAAGAAATGGTTCAAAGGAGGGTTGAAGATGGAAGGTTAAAGGTGATAAAGATCGAGAGGAGTTCAGAGATGAAGACTGTGAGCAATGAATGAATGGAGAATGGTGTGAAGATGTGGTGAAGAATGGTTCTGTTGAGGAAAATGATGGAGAGAATTCAATGATGAAGCAGGTTTCGATTTTATAGAAGTGGAGGTGATTGAATCTGAGGTTAGTTACACTCTTATTTCTGTTATAGTCTGTTAGAGTGGTTTAGTTAGGTTGTTACGAATCGGTTACAACTGTTATGAGGTAGTTATGAATTGGTTAAAAGCTGTTGGGAATTCTGTTTTGGGCAGTTAGGTAGTTATGAGAAGAATAGGTATTGGCAATTGGTTAGGGACTGTTTGTGGGTTAAAGAATTAGTAGGGAATTGGTTATGTGTTACAAAATTCTGTTATGGTTAGAAAAGAAACTGTTTTGGCTAGTTAAATGTTGAGTGAAAATAAATTGATGTCGCTGTTGTATTGTGGATGCAGGTTTATACTTGTGATTTTTTGTTGTGGTTTGAATGTATAATATGGGGCTGATCTTCTTTGGTTTAAAACAGGGACTGGTAATGGATTGATTCGGAAGGAAAGGTGTGCTGATGATGTGATGAACAACCCAAAGGAACACATGGAGATCTTTTCCAAGTAAAGCAGAAGGTGAAATCAGGATGAAGCTGAATGAAGTCATAGCAATCTTTTAATAGATCTCTTTCTTTTTGTAATGGACTTGAATTGGTTGGAAGTGTAAATGGACATGACTCTTGCAATGTGTATTGGGAATTTGTAATGAAACTTGGTAATGGACTATGAAATATGTAATGGTTTTATAATTTAGAACTTGCCTTGCCTTGAAATGTTGCATATACCTTTTTTTTTGATTTTGAATGGAATCGTAATGTACTTCACTAATTATGAATGGATCTTTCCTTTTGATAGTATCTTCCTGAAAATACAAATGAGGTTCGACCGAATCTTGATGAAGTCCTTTGGATCAAACTCGTATACTTTTCATGACTCCATAATAATTGATCCAAATTGAGCACTCATGATGGGATCTCAAATAATTAGCACTTGAAGCCAACTTAATATGCATAAGGCTTTAACTTGATGTATCAAAAGATAGATAACTCATTATTATCTTATTGCACAAACCATGAGTTATTTCTTGTATCTCAATCCGCATTAGGAACCCCCTTGAATTGGTGAACGATACAGTCAGAGAATATCACAATAGATCTTGTTCAAATGATGACCACAAGTACGTGAACATTTACAAAGAGCCACAAATGAATCCCTACATCCATGATCCTTGATTTCAATTTCAAACTGTTGATGAATGCATGATTTTATTGATGACCTAATGAGATGTATGCAAATGATTTGTGAAGCGTGAGCCAGTTAGAAATAAATTAAGATGGGCAAATTTTGGGGTGCAACAAAGGTGTAAGGCACCCTTTGCATCCATGGTTATCCATGGGCTCTTAATTGCTTAGCTCACTTTGTTTTCAAAAAATGTTTGAAAATTGTCGTGTGTGAATAGTAAAAACTTTGAAGAAGAACTTTAGCTTGTAAATAAGCGTATTCTTTTTTAATTTGATTTTAAAAAGAGTGGGAAAAAGATTTTGAATTTAGAGCAAGCAATTAGTAGCAACTACCCTAAGTTTTGAAATTTGTTCTTTTAGCTTTTCAGGGTGAAAGGGTCTATCCATACCATGAGAGGGCAGGAAGTCTTTCAATTGGATGTTTAAGGGTCATCGAGAATAATCGTTCGCCACAAGACTGTCTCATGCCATAAAGAGGGCAAGTAGTCTAAGGGAAGGATATAATAGTCATTAATTTTTTAGGCATCATGCGAGGATACCTTAGCAATTGGGACAATCATCTTATTTTGAGGCAGCATTAAGGGACAAAATATTATATGATGATTTCAATCTTTAAAGGCAACCTTGCTTTAGGTATCCTCGGAATCGAGGGACTTTGACTATTAATAAGGCAACAAGGCAACAATAATAAGGCAACAAGGCAATCAGAGGGATTACTCTAAAGATGTGTGGGTGCGCAATCACGTGGTTAACTTCGATTACATTTATCTTGTAAAATTAGGGATTTTATGTTATTTAACAGGCTTGCACTCCCTAGGATTACTAACCACGCAGAAAATAGAACAGTTTAATATAAACAACATTAAAGGTAGAAATTAAAAGTTCCTACGCAATTACAATAAACACCTGTGGGCGGAAAAATAAAGGCAGAAAGGTAGAAAACTTTTTACAAGGCTTTAGGGCAGATACATAATAACAGCAAGCAATAATAACGCGAATAATAAAAATAAAAGTCAAAACAATAATAAGGCAGAATTAAAATAAAGGCGAAAAATAAAGGCGGGAATTAAAGTAAAGGCAAAAATTAAAATAAAGGCAAAAATAAAAGAAAGGGCAAAAATTAAAACAAAGGATTAAAGACATGCGACATACACTGGAGTGGGAGATGAGAAAAGAGTTCGTGAATAAAAGGATAAGTTTAAAAAACAAGGTTAAGAAACCTTATGGCTAAAAAGGAACATTGACCTACAATGGATAGACAACTCTTACATTGTTGATAATAAAAACCTATGTTGATTGATTAAGGTTAAACTCACAATTCTAATTAGCCTAAATTATTTGCCCTAAATTAAATTAAAACTTAATTTTAAATTATTAATTAATAACCTAAATTTAATTAAAACCTAATTACTAAGTTAATTAAATCCTAATTGAACAAATATTAACCTAATTAAAACTAATTTAAATTACTTAAAATAACTAAATAAAAAATATTAAAAAAGTTTGATCTTTATGTATTTAAAAAAGGTTTAGTTTTTTTAAAGAAATTGAAGAAAATAAAATTATAAAGAAAGTTTTGAATGAATAAACAAAGAAACAAAAAAGGAATAAATAATTTACTATAAAGAAAACATGGGTGTGTAATCGTATGCATCTCCTTGCTGAGGGTACATCATGGTCCTGCCTCTTAGATGCGTCATATTCTATCCAGCTACTGATCGAATGGTGGTGGATGAAGGTGTATCATAGGCTTCTGTGAACCGCGCGCGTGGGATCTGTGAAGAAATACACTGGAAAAAAAATAATTTGTCAATGTCTGGGTTCGAACCCACGCAACCTTAATCAATGGTCCCCTTGCCAACTGAGCTGCAACGGTTTGATGATTTTAAATGGAACCTGCATTATTATATGTACATTTTAAACAAAAAATTTCAAACCAAAAGTCAAATAGGGCCCACATATCCTATGCTGACGAATCAAAAAAAGAGAGAGAGGGGGTTGATTTTTGACTAGCCAATAGGGGACGGGGAGAGAAGTTGGGATTGTTGACTGTCCATTCCCGAGCTCACGCGTGTGACGGGGGGAGTCAAGCAAACTATTCATCTTCATCTCTCCATTTCCTGCGGATTTTGGTGAGGATTTTGCTTCCGGTTTACCTGCGAATAAACCTCCAAGTTTCCTGCAATTTTAAAAAAACCTCAAACATGCGTTAAACAAAATTCAATGGCACCCAGACTTACTAAACAAGATGCCGTGAATCCATTGGTGGCATTGGTTTTGGCTAAAAGAGCTTGAAACCCTGAAAACGAAAGCATGGTTTCTCCATGCCCTAGCCATGGTGAAACCTCTATTCTGCGTCAAAACTCATGAGTAATGGTCCAAAACAACTCCATATGTAATCAGAAACGAGTATACATGCAAAGAATCAATTTAAATGCAATGAATTAGAAGCTTGAGATTAAAGAACTTTACTCAAACCATGAGCAACGAATGTAAGGTCTTCCCATGTGCTATGAACCTGTATGCCGACTGGAAACAATCCTTGGTAGCCTTAGGCAGATGATACGACCTCTAGAGTTGATTGAATTTGGCTATACCAAGAGTTTTTCTTTGCCCTCGCTTATGGAAAATTTTGTGACTCTTGAATGCATGAGAGAAGACTAGGTTTCGTTTGGTCTTGTAGAATATATAGTGAGGAGTCTCTTTACATATGGAGGAAGTAATTAGGGTAAATAACTTGGAGAGAAATCAACCTTTGATCATGGAAAAAAAATTGATTTTTGATTTGCACTAAATCTTTCTATTTTGAGCTTTATTCCATTTCATGCATATTTCTCATGCATTATTGACCATTGGATGGGGTTTTGATTGATTAAATATTTGGAACATGAATAATAAAATTTATTTCATTAAAATATGATTTTATTTGATTTAATTTGAATTTAATTGAATAAAATCAAATGTAAATAAAATAAAATCATGAAATAAACTTTATATGACCAATGGGCCTTTATTGAGCTTGGAGTCACGTGGATAATACAAATTCAAGGGTCCAATACTCAAAAATATAAATTTCATCACTTAGGGCTTTATGTAATTCTCAAAAATCGACCAACTTGTGCGAGCCATAACTCATTCAATATTTATCATATGGAGATGATCTAGGACTTTTTGGAAAGCCCAAGATGTCCTCTAAAAGCCACTTTGGAACATATTTTCCATTTGGAGATTTTATCTTGATGATATGGCTCCTGACAAAAAATAGCTTTCTACGATCCCTCTAGAAGGACCTGTAATGTTTTTGGCTCATATCTCCCAAATGGTGCATTTCTGGCCTTGGCTTGTGAGAGACAAAGTTGTAGAGAATTCAGTTTCCTTCAAGATGAGATTTGGATGGGAAATTTCTGATGTTCCATGTGAAAGTTATGGCTGGTCAAAGTTGGGTTGACTTTCTCCTTAAAAACTATAATTTAGAAACTTAGGTTTTTGATGATTTTGGAACTTTCCTTGATGAGTCATGATTAATCCTTGATCAAATGATGAATGAGACTACCAAATGAGGATGTTGACCAAAAATCAAGAGTTTTGACTGTACTTTGACCACAGTTGACTTTTAGGTCAAACTAGTCGATTGTTGACCATTTGAACTTTTGACTGAGCAATCTTGTGAATCAGAGCTTGTAACTTGGCATGAGGATCCTTTGAGGCATATGAGAGACCATGTGTAATCCACTTGAGGTATCAGAAGTTCAAATTCCTTGTTTAAATCAGAAACCCTAATTTGGATCTTGTGCTTAGGAGAAGATTGAGCTTGCACTGTCTTGAGCAATTGCAAGTCAGGTGAGTGAAAACATCTTGGAATATGATGGACAAATTTTGGGGTATGACAGCTGTGAAACTCAAAGCTCACGAACTTCATCTTCAACCTCACAAACTCTTGTAATATTTAGTGAGTGTTAAGTTTAGCACTTAAGAGAAATATCATTGTTGTGATTATAGCTTTATAAGAAGCAATCTATACTCTTGTAAACATTATTTTACATTGATTGTAAAAGTTTCCTAGAGTGATCAGTAGACTCTAGAAGACTTAGAAGTTTTCTAAGTGGTGATTTCCTAGAGTGATCAAGTTGTGATCTGTATACTCTAGAAGACTTAGAAGTTTTCTAAGTGGATAACCATTGTAATCAGTTGGATTAGTGGATTAAATCCTCAATTGAGGTAAATCACTCTAAGGGGGTGGACTGGAGTAGTTTCGTTAACAACGAACCAGGATAAAAATAATTGTGTTCATTGTTTTTATCTTACAAGTTTATAAAGTCACACTTATTCAAACCCCCCCTTTCTAAGTGTTTTTCTATCCTTCACGTTAGAGAAAAGAATTCAACTTGTTAATGCTTTAAGGTGGTCAAATTTGGAGTATGACACTGGTGAAAGAGAAGATTGTTTGTGCTTCGGTCGATCAGGTTAGACACTTTAGAAATACGATAACTAACAAAGTTGAATTTGCTCATGCTACATTGAAGAATTAGTTGGGAGATAGTAAAAGTGATTTATGTAGATGTTAGGATAACATTAACCAGATGATTCAAAATCAGCATAACAAGATACAAACATCATTTGATCGCAACATTATATATTAGAACACATATTTAGATACAATAATCTTTATTCATAATTGGTGGACAATATAGCTTGGGCGAGATTGAATTTTATTTATAACGAAGCCAAACAAATAGAGAAAATAGGTACATATATCTCAGAGTGCGGTTGTACACTTAGGAAAATGTATGGTCTTTCGTGTGCTTGTTTAATTTAAAAGAATATGAAACTTGATAGAGATATACGTATGGATGAGGTTTAAACTCCCTGTAAAAGACTCCAGTTTAATGGTGATAGCGTGGTGAAGGATGATAAATTGAATATATCTATTTTGATCGAATGCAAAGTTATTCAAGAGAGACTTTTGACAGTTGATGACAACATGAAATTGCACATCAAGTAGCAGCATAGGAAGATTGCCTATCAAGAAACCATAGATTTAAAATCACTCTCAGAACCAGTAAAAATAAAGAGTTCTCCTAATAAATTTAAAGCAACATCAAGTGACAATTTAACAAAGCGGTCTCTCGCTTATTTCGAATATGTTGACACACATTTTTTGAATTTTCAAACTTCAAATTTCAAAATATCAACAAAAAAAGTGTTTTCAAAGCTTCTCGCATTAGCAAACCATCTCTGATCAGTGGTTTTTACACGTTTATTTATTGATTAATTTTTGTTATCTTTGAATTATTTAGTAAAGCATTGTATCTCTTTCTTCTTCATTTTATGCATGGTTGTGCGCTTTGACATTTTTAGGCTCATATGGAGAAATCGGAATAAATCAGTGCAAAACCCGGAATTTCGAAGGAAGTTCAGAAAGCATGTTTCAGGAGGCCTGACACGGGTGGTTGTGTTGCTCAACACGGGCCGTGTCATGAAGATAGTTGGGTGCGAAGTTTTCAAAGAAAGGAAGTCAGTGGTGCAACACGGGTACCTGTGTTGCAAGTCCTGGGACCAAAATAGGAAAATAGAGAGAACAAAGGGCCAACACGGGTGCCCGTGTTGCTTAACACGGCCCGTGTTGGGCTATGACGCTGATTTCAGTCACTTTTGTGATTTTGCTCCGTAGTTGTCCTGCAAGGGTGTTTTTGGTATTTTCCACCAACTTAATTGAGTCTGCACTATTTATAAGAGTTTACACGATGAATTAGGGATCTTGTTGGCGCACGAAGAATTAGATGATTGAGAGGAAAAGCTTATGAGATTGGAGAAGAACAGAGAACTTTCATGAGCGGAAGCAATTGAAGATCAAAGTTCATCATTGTTATACCCCAAAATTTGCCTGCATCTTTTTTCAAGAAAACTTCAATCTAAGAATTAAGAGTTTCATATAATCTTGGATTTTCATATCCTGATTTATGAATACTTGGTTTTTAGAATTTTTCTTATACAGTATTTTGGCTCGCTGTTGAATTTATTCTTACGCAAACGCCAAGTACTATTTATTACTTCACGCACGCTATTTATTTGAGATTTATTTACAGATAAATAGTACTGACACAATTGGTACAGAGTTAAATCTTGTGCAGGCGCAAAGTCCGGGGATTCAGACTGTACTGATAACAAGTAAATTATTATTGATTTTGTTTCCCACTAATTTTTGTACTATATTCCATTATTTTCAAAATCTTTTCCTTTCTATTCAAATCTCTTTCTTTCAAAATCAAATCCTAACTTTATTCTATACATCTCTCTTTTTTCCAACACTATCATACACTTTCTTTCAAATCCTACTACCACTCAAATTCTCCTTTTGTACGGAATCACTTCATTCCCTAACGTCTCTATCTTTCTCTTCATTCTATAAATACTTCTCATTTTTTCCATAAAATATCACATCAAATTCTAACTCATCTCTCAAATTTCTACTTCATATTCATTCTCTCTTCTTCCCCCGGTAAAAATGGCGAAGCGGATAGAGACGTGTTTTCTTATGATCATCACCGTCGTGGTGGTAATCATGTCCTTCTTCTGTCTGCATAGCCCTAAAAAATGTGGACCTGGGATGTTGACCCTCCCAATCATCTACATATTACTGTTTGTAGCATGGGTTATTAATCGTCATTCTTAAAGTTTGTCGTATCTCTTATTTCTTAATGTACCGTTTACTCGTCGTACTGTTCATTATAGTATGTAATATTTGCACTGTCAGTATTAAATGTCGTACTATTTGTCATATTGTTGCTTAATTGTCCAAATAATATTTTGTTTGTTTTCTGCCAGTTAAATATTTATTTTTCTGTGCATTAAATGATTTTCAGGGTCATTATTGGTAATTTTGCTCGCATACAGTATTTATTATTTATTTACTATGTCTGTATTTTACTAACCACTCATGTAAATAAATTTTTATCATTAACACAAAACAAAACCAAAAAAAAAAACAACAAAATATTAACTTTGACTGTTGAATTTTCACTTTAACTGCTACATGCCTGAACAGTCAGTTGACAGTCAAACCGCTGACAGTGCAATTCTCCGTGTTTTGTACCATCAATCAAATCAAACTTTTGCATTTCAAAATTCCAAGATTTTTGTTCTAGAAGTCTTATGAATATCACATGATTAGCAGAGACTCAGCACTGCACAAAAATCAGGTACGCTTAACTGTCTCCTATACAAACAGTCCCTAACTAGGGTTTATTGTTTTTTTTTAGGAGAACAAGTTTTTGAGACCTCAAATGGATTTCATGGACCTCCATATCTCAAAGTACCATCATACAAATTTTCAAACTTCAATTCACTCAGACGCACAGTCCGCAGCTCAAACAGTCAACAGATGACCCGTTTGACCAAAAAGTCAACAGACAGTCAAAAATGAAATTTTTTGTCAAAGTCCATATTTTGTCAAAGGATTCATCATTTGATCATTGGTGGATCATAATTCATCAAGGAAAGATCAAAAATCAACAAAACCCTAAGTTTCAAAATTAGGGTTTTCTCCTAAAAAGTCAACTGAACTTTGACTGGTCATAACTCTCTCATCCTTCATCCAAAAAATTCAAACCAAAGCTCATCTTGAAGTAAATTCAATTATCTTTCAAATGCAATTGGTCCCATGGTCATTAGATTCACCATTTGAAAAATATGAATCAAGACATTATAGGTCATTTTCAAAATCAACAAAAAGTCACTCTTTCAAAAGGACACACAAGGAGCATGGAAAATCATTTTTATATGAGACCAAAGAAATTGGTTAGAGGACTCTTTGAGGTTTCCAAAAAGTGCAAGAACTCCTTCATATGATAAAAATTGAGGGATTTACACCTTGTTGAAGTTGGCTAAATTTTGGGAAAATGCATGAAATCAACATTGATCAAAAATGTGTTTTTTCCAAATGGGGCCTAATTTCCATAATCCAAACATGTTTCCCATAATGAGAAGGGCCTCCCACGACCAAGACAAAGCCCACATCATTTTTGTTCCTTTTTTGGTTTAATTTTATCATATTTAAGATTAAATTAAAAAAAGGAAATGGAAGGATAATGTGTAGCTTAGTTTCTAAGCATGACTCATCAAAGATCATTCAATATTCTGCAGCCAAGGAAGTACAGCAGAAGAGGTGTGGAAAATTCAAACTATGGTGGCTTGAATTCAAAGATACATATATTTAAAAATTCAAAAATTCAACAAAAGCACTTAATGCTTTTAGCTTAGTTTCTAAGCACTTACTTGCTTATATAAGGGCTATTACACTTCAGTAATAGAAGAGACACGAATTCAGAACCTAAGCCTTGCTTGTAACATACTTGTATCAACTTGAATTTTTTAAAGAAATCCAAAATTCGAATTTCAATTTCTAGCTTGTTTCAGTTCAAACTAAACACTCAAATACAATCCCCAAGCATCATTGAATACATTCCAATCAGTTTCAAGCCTTGGAACATTCAGAATCGTCCACTAGACCTCACGGTTTGCTCGAACTAAAACTTACAAAAATCTCATCACACATGCATATTTAACAAGACGTAAACTCATATTTAAGTTTAGTTTGGGGTTCTGATCATTTCGCGATAGTTAATTGCAATTTGGTTGCATATACACGAAGATACCATTCTAGGGTTTGTGAACTCAATTTTAGGGCTTTTCGTTAGAAGCAAAATTAAGCAAAATTAATGGCATATTCGAACTCAGTGAATCAAGCCAAATCGAATGGGCATGCGCGCCAAATTTCTATTCATGTTTACCCCTATTCGCTATTTTGCAGGTTTAGAACTCATCTATTACAGCGCTTTTCTCATAAAAACGCTGTTAAATGTGTTGGCGAGAGGTTGAAGATGATGAGGTGTCCTCACCTCATTGGACAGAGCGCGCGCGTGTTTTTTTTTAAATAACTTGTGATTCTGTGTTTTGCAGGTTTTGTACACCTCGTGTTCCTCAAAATCTGAACCACCAGATCATGCCAGCTGTTTATCCAACGCACTAAGACACACCAGTCCATGATATAGACTTTAAGCCAGTCACACATGATCATTGTTTATATATTTTCTATTTTCATTTAATTTTCTTTATAAAATTATTTTAAAATAGTTTTAAAAAAATCCAAAAAATGCACAAAAAATATTTTTAAGTTGATAAAATAATACTTTATTTTCTGATATAAAAATATTTTATTTTTCTTCATAATTTAAATATTTTGTATAATTAATTAGATAATATGTATATATTTATCTTTTAATTATTTTAACCAATCAAAAAATCATAAAAAAATTGTTCTTTATATTAAATATAGTTTATATATTATAGACTAATTTTGTACATATGTAGAGTAATTTTCTCTTAAGTTTTAATTATTTGTGTAATTATTTATATAATTATATGATTATTTAACTTAATAATTTCAAAATCAATTTCAAAAATTCCAAAAAATTAGTTTTGTTTTAAAAATTAATTAATAAGCATTTTGAACATATTTTGAACTTAATTTTTAGGGTTAATTTTATTTCCATCTTTTTCTCATTTTAATTAAATTAATCATGCATTAATTCTAATTAAAATCAATCATCAAAAAATCCAAAAATATTTCTTTTATTTTCTTGCAATTTAAATTCCTAGATCAAGTGTATAGGTTGTCAAATTCATGTAAATAGCGTAGTTTACATTCCCGCAAAATCGATGTAATAGCGTAGATTTACTTTCCGCATTTTACATTTCTGCATTTAAATTCCAGTACATATAAAACTGCGTGTATGCCAAAGATTAAAATTGAATCGTTAGATCACTAACTTCAAAGATAAAATATCTGAATTAAAACACAATCACACTTGCACCTCTTAGGGTAATCCCTCTTTACTCTTTTCAAAATCAAAATCAAATTCTACTGTTTCAAATGCAAAATCGAACTTTCGTTTACATCCGGTAAAAGGATAGTTTTTTAAAGGAAATAGGAAAATACCTTATAACTTAGGGTAGACCTCCTAATTTGCTTGCTCAGATCAAAACAAACAAATCTCTCATATATCATTGTTTTTCAAAATAAAACTTTCAAAAAGACAATACTTTGTATATATCCAAACGAGGATCATTACGAAGTTAATGTTCTTTTTTCAAAAACATCTTTTCGAAAGATAAAACACTTTGTATACATCCACACAAGGATCATTACAAAGTCAATTTACAAAAGTATTTGAAACCACATACAAGCATTTCAAGGCAAGAGAAAAGTAATTCAAAAGAAGTGAGCTAAGCAAATTAAAGAGCCCATGGATAACCATGGATACAGAGGGTGCTAATACCTTCCCTTTGTATAACCTACCCCCTTACCCAGAATTTCTTAAAGGTCTTTTTCTGTTTCTTTTATAAACCTTTCCTTAATTGGATAAAATAAAAGTCGGTGGCGACTCTCTGATTTTCAAAAACACAAAAGCAGAAAGAAAAGAGTCAGTTCGCGTATCTCTCTGCAAAAGGTACGGTAAAAAACCGAGCGCATGACAGAACGGGCGACTCTGCTGGGGAATTACTTTCTAAAAACAAATTGTTTTCAAAAGGGGTTACCTTTAGAGTTTAGATCACCTCGATGTTTTCAATTGCTTGACTTGATTGCTCTATTTTTCAAAGGTTTGTTTGGGTATTTTGCTTGTGTGAAAGATTCTAACCCGAATCTCGAGATACCTTAAGTATGTGACAATAGACCAAGGAAACTGTACGGCATGTACCGATACGGTTGATCTGGTAGTCACCGTTAGTGCGACACTTTGGTTTATACTGATGTCCCTTGAAAACGATCAAGGAGTATATTAGGCTTCTGAAATGTCATTAAACACTAATTTGTCTTAGAACCTTTTAGTTGAACTTGACTTGTGGCCTATTAAGTGGCTAGCTTTGAAATTGATCGAAGTTAGTTATCCTCAAGGAATATTTTTGATCGGCCGTCCGAGCGCCGTATTGAGATGTTGTCTCCAAGGATCATAGAACCCGAATACTATTCTAGGACAGGTTTTAACCAACTCAACTTCAGTGGGGAGGGTATCACCTATGAACTTCATGCAAGCCTTTAAACCTAAGGCTATTGTTTGATTTGTTTTTGTGTGCCACATGTTTGACATCATAACATCATAAGCATCATAAGCATATCATTT
Source organism: Vicia villosa (assembly GCF_029867415.1). Taxonomy (NCBI): domain Eukaryota; kingdom Viridiplantae; phylum Streptophyta; class Magnoliopsida; order Fabales; family Fabaceae; genus Vicia; species Vicia villosa. Next base: position 74,626 of record NW_026705689.1, read on the forward strand.
TCTCACTAACCATTTCAAGGATCGAAGAGTTTACCTTTGTTTTGTTATTGCAGGTAATGGCTCCCGCCACCAGAGATTACATCCGAATCAACATTTCAACAGTACCATCTGAACTAAAGGACTTAATATCAGAATTTCCCAGGAATGCTCAGTTCATCGAAAAGCACGGTCACCTACTCCATTTGGTTACCTCAAAATTTGAAGAAGACATGATACGGGTCCTGTTCCAGTTCTTTGATCCCGAACATCATTGCTTTACCTTTCCTGATTACCAGTTAGTACCCACCTTGGAAGAGTTTTCTGAACTAATTGGATTACCTGTTCGAGATCAATTACCTTTCACTGGTTTAGAAAAGATTCCAAAACCTGAAATCATTGCTGCTGCCTTACTTTTGCGAAAGTCAGAAATCGAGTCCAATTGGGAAACAAAGAGTGGAATCTAGGGTTTGCTTGCTAAGTTCTTAATGGAAAAGGCTCGATTACTACTTAAAAACAAAAGTTACCCAGCTTTTGAGGAGGTTGTGGCTCTTTTAATCTATGGGTTGGTTTTATTCCCTAATCCCGACCAGTTCATAAGTGTGCACATTATCAACCTTTTCTTAACCCGTAACCCGGTACCAACCTTGCTGGGAGACATTCTACATTCTCTACACACTCATACCATGAAGAAATGAGGATCTCTTATGTGTTGTATACCACTATTGGCTAGATGGTTTACATTTCATCTTCCCCGATCAGTGTTGAGAAATGAACAAAGGATGCAATGGTCTCGCAGGATTATGTCTTTGTCTCATTCAAATATTCGGTGGAACAACTTCTTTCAAAGAGACATTACTATCATTGATCATTGTGGAGAGTACCGTAATGTGCCACTCCTCGGCATCAAGGGAGGCATCACTTACAATCCCTCTTTAGCTTTATGCCAATTCGGATATGCACAGAGAAACGGTCCTCATGACATGATTATTCGTGGCATTGTGTTTGATTACGAGGATGATTCACATAGACACCGACGAAGGTTCATACATGCGTGGGGCAGTGTCTATAGAATAGAAAGCAAAACTTTGGGGTAATGGAATTCTATTCCTATGGAACCTTACCTCAGATGGGTGCGTACTCATGCTCAGAAGTTAATCATGCCATATCCCGCTATCCTACCTATGACTATTGAACCAGGAGTCGAAGGGTAGGAACCTCGAGTTATTCTACATCCGGACATGCCAACTGACCTGGAAGAGTTGCAGAAATCTTGGGTTCAGCTAAAAGAGGAAAGAGACACCTTCAAAGCACACTGTCAAGACTTTGAGAGGAAAGTATTGGAGCTTACCGGACAACTCCAAGAAGAGCAGCAGATCAACACATTCCTGGGTGCAAAGAGAAAGCGTCCATGGGAGACCTGAGGGATCCTTCATTTTCTTTATTTTTGTTTTGTAAGCCCGAATGAGGCAAAAAAAAAAGAGAAAAAAAGAAAAAGAAAAAAAAAGAAATAAATTGTTTAACTAATAAATGTTTGTTTCTCCTTTGTTTTAACAAATCTAAATTCTAAGATCCTTGAAAACATTGCATATGCATTTCATTCATACACATTGCATAACAGGTTCACATGACGGATTTCTCATCTCCTCGCTGTTTATTTCAGTTAGAAGAGATGGAATCTGAAACAAGCATCAAGAATCTCGAAGCACAGAACGCCCAAGTTCAGGTAGCAATTCAGGAACTAGCAAAGGGGCAACAAGAACTGAAGGCCCTGATGATCAAGAAGAAAAAGAAGCCCAAAGGATCTGTAGGCTTGAGTCACCTGAAAAGGAAGATCAAAATCCCAGTCAAAAAGTCCAAAAAGCCACCGATCCCTGAAATAGTCGGTGATGGTGAACAAGGAGACAATCATAGCAACCAGGGTTCTGCCAAACCCTCTCTCTCTTCTAATGAAGAAGATTATCATTCTGGAGACGAACAGGATAATGACAAATACCAGCAGTTGGAAGAACGCATGAAAGCTATGGAGATACAAAAAATACCTGGTTTAGATTTCGATGATCTGGGACTCGTCTCAGATGTTGTTATCCCTCCAAAGTTCAAAGTTCCTGTCTTTGCAAAATATGATGGAGTTTCCTGCCCAAAACTACATCTGAGGTCCTATGTAAGGAAGATACAACCTCATACAGCAGATAACAAATTGTGGATTCACTTCTTCCAAGAAAGTCTGTCGGGTACACAACTCGAGTGGTACTACCAACTGGAAAGTACAAAAGTTCTTACCTGGGAAGATTTAGCTGCTGCTTTTTACAAACAGTATCAATACAATGCTGACCTTGCACCAACCCGTACTCAACTAAGGGGCATGTCCATGGCACCAAAAGAAAGTTTCAAAGAATATGGACAAAAGTGGAGAGATATGGCTGGAAGGGTTCAACCACCCTTATCTGATCGCGAGCTGGTCGACATGTTCATGGGCACTTTAACTGGCCCTTTCTATAGCCATTTGCTGGGAAGCTCATCATCAGGTTTCACTGACCTGATATTGACTGGAGAGCGTGTCGAAAGCGGCATTCAAAATGGAAAAATTCAAATAGGCTCTTCCTCTGGTACTACAAAAAGGCCCATCAGTGGGAGAAATGAAGTCAACACAATGCACAGTCTGAAAGGTCGCAAAAATGAGCATCACCAATCTGTAGGGGCAGTTCTGATCTCCGCATCTGCACCTCAAAAAGATCAACCGCCAAAATATACGCGTCGACCAGATGCACCAAGAAGAAATTTCACCAGAATCAATATGCCAATCTCCCAAGCATTGCAACACTTGTTAAAAGCAGATCTGATCACATTGAAAGACCCTCCAAAGAATGTCAACACTTCCTCTCCGAGTTATCGCCCGATGCAACATGTGCGTATCACTCTAACTGTCTAGGACATGACGCAGATCACTGTTGGGCCCTGAAAAATAAAATACAAGACATGATAGATGCTGGGGAAATTGAGTTCGATCCTCCAGAGACTCCAAATGTCATCACTGCACCTATGCCGAAGCACGACAAGACCGTCAATGCTATCATAGACACTGTTTACATCTATGATGTGAGGGAATTGTCAACTCCGCTCCTTGAAGTCAAAGGAAAGCTAATCCAAGCTGGTTACTTTCCAGGCTGTGACCCTGATTGCTTTTATTGCACACACCTACCCAATGGTTGTGAAAATCTGAGAATGGGGATTCAAAAGTGGATGGATCGCCGTATCATCATGTTTGAGAGGCTACCTTCCATGGACATTTTATGTGAAGTCTTTTCAAACGGGATGAGAATAGAGGACGTCTCAGTGGTTTCTAGCATACCATTGAAAATCCCTACCAAAGCTCCTTTCAAAATTTCTGCTACACCCAAAGTGGCATCGGTAATCATTACCAGTCTGACTCCATTTCCATATTCCTCAGACAAAGCTGTCCCGTGGAGTTATGACACTAATGTTTATGTCCATGGAGTTAAGCAGGATACCTTGACCGAAGAGGCCCTGAATTTTACTACTCCAACTGTTGATAATATTGTGGGTACCAGTAAGATTACGAGAAGTGGAAGGATATTTTCACCAGAAATTTCTCCAAATGTGGCTACTAATCCAGTCCAGGTCCCAGTTCCTAATCAAGATATCAACGCTCGAGGCAAAGAGCCACAAGTTGAACCAGTTCAAATACCGGTGGAAGTCACTGATGAGGATCCATCAAAGCAAGAAATGGAGGAAATATTGAAAATCATCTGCAAGAGTGATTACAATATTGTCGAACAACTAGGGCACACTGCTTCAAAAATCTCAATGCTGTCTCTGCTAAAGTATTCAGAAGCTCATGCCAAAGCCCTGATGAAGTTCCTAAAAGCTGCACATGTACCACAAGAGATTTCAGTCGATCAATTTGAAAATTGTGTTGCCAATCTAACAGTGAATAATGGTCTCGGTTTCTCTGATGTTGATCTAACCCCTGCTGGAAAGAATCACAATAAAGCCCTACACATCTCCATTGAATGTAATGGCACCACTCTATCTCATGTGCTGGTAGATAACGGTTCTTCTTTGAACGTATTACCAAAAACAGTACTGGAAAAGCTTGACTTCTAAGGAATTGTGTTACAACCAAGCGATGTTGTGGTAAGAGCCTTCGACGGGTCAACAAGAACAGTGTACGGAAAGGTGAATCTCCCAATCAGAGTGGGCTCTTAGATCTTTGATTCTACCTTTTACGTAATGGAAATTCACCCAACATATTCCTGTTTACTAGGACGCCCTTGGATACATGGGGCAAATGGTGTAACTTCTACCCTACATCAGAAGTTGAAGTATCCAGTAAAAGGAAAGATTGTCACAGTTTATGGCGAAAAAGAATATGTGGTTAGCCACCTGAGCAACTCCAAGTATGTTGAGTTGGATGACGAATTCATCGAAACTCCATGCCAATCTTTTGAGGTGGTCTCTCCAGATGTCTATATTACCAAGCATATTTCTGCTACTCCAACTACAACTATGGCTTCTCTCAAAGATGCCAAAGCTGTGATCGAAAAAGGTGGTTGCACAATATGGGGACAACTCCTCGATATACCTTATAAGTCCGACAAGCTAGGCCTGGGCTATGCTAATGGAAATCAAAAGAACGATCAAAGTCCTTGTTCTGGAGGATTAATGTCACATTTCATCAGCCAAGGAGTAAACGCTATTGAAGACGATGGAGTGTTCTTATCATTCAGCCATACCCAAATGAAGTTCCACCCCTTCCCATGGGAGTTTGGGATACTTTGGGAGAACCAAGCAGCGGGTATAATTTTCAGTATACCGCACCTCAGAGTTCTTTTATTGCTACAGAAAACATTACCCCAACTGGATAGGGCGATCAATTTGAAAATGGCAAAAGTTTCACAAGTTCCATCACTGAGCAATATCAAAGTCCACCTAAAGAAGTTTGGGATACTTTAGGAGAGCCAAGTGGCAAATATGACTTTATGGTGAAATATTCCGCTCCTCCGAGCTCACAAGTCGCCATCGAAGACATTGTCCCAACTGGATGGGACGAACATTGCGAAGACAATTTCACTCCTGGAGAAGCATGGGAGATACCAAATAACGAGGTTTATTTTCTGTCACAGTACACTACTCAGTAGAATGCACAAGTCTCTATCCAAGACGTCATCCCGACTGGATGGGACGGCCTTATCGAGTATCTCGCTCAACCAACAGAGATACCTCAACCTGGATCCTCGTATCCAACAGAGCATCTTACTTATCCCGAAAGATCACCAGCTCATTTCCCCACCAATGAAATCAATGCTGTGGAAAATGAAGAGGACAACTGCAACTGGAGCAGCTGGATACTCCCTGCTCACAACAATGGATTGAACAACTGGGAAGCTGAGGATGTGATCTCCTTTGATCAGGAGTAAATGCAATTTCCTGTTTTTCGTTGTCTATATTGTTCAAAGATAAAAATGGTTCCTGTACTATCGAACCATGGACTTGAAAGCCGTGTTCCTTGCCCGAAGCACACTGGTCCTTTTATAAGGGTTTGTCATATCATGATCATGTTCATTCAATAAAATCATGGGACGTTTACATATTCAAATTTTGTGATCCTTTTTCTTTCTTTGCTTTATTCATTTTTCAAATAGCTATGTGTTCTTACACACACCCACATAAATAAATGCAGATTCACATTCACTCTGGAACCTGTTGATAACGATTCTGCTATTGCCCGTCATGACTTTGAAAATCCGATCTACCAAACTGAGGACGAAAGTGAGGAAGATTGTGAAGTACCAAGAGAACTTGCAAGGCTGCTAGAACAAGAAGAAAAGACTATACAGCCGCATGAAGAACCAATTGAGGTCATCAACTTGGGCAGCGACGAAGAAAAGAAAGAAGTCAAGATAAGGGCTGATCTAGAAAACAGTGTCAAGCAAAGACTGATTCAAATGTTACAAGACTACGTTGAGATATTCGCTTGGTCCTACGAAGATATGCCTGGCCTTGACACGGACATTGTGGTTCATCGCTTGCCAATCAAAGAAAGTAGCACTCCAGTTAAGCAGAAACTGCGGAGGAGTAGGCCCGATATGTCCAAAAAGATCAAAGACGAGGTTGAGAAGCAATTCAATGCTGGCTTTCTGAAAGTTGTGAGTTATCCTCCTTGGATAGCTAACATCGCGCCTGTGCCTAAAAAAGACGGGAAAGTCAGAATGTGTGTAGACTACAGAGATCTGAACCGGGCAAGCCCCAAAGATGATTTCCCTTTACCTCACATCGATGTACTGGTTGACAATACCGCACAATGCAAGGTATTCTCCTTCATGGATGGATTCTCAGGGTACAATCAAATCAATATGGCGCCCGAAGACATGGAAAAAACAACCTTCACAACACCCTGGGGAACCTTTTGTTACAAAGTAATGCCCTTTGGTTTAAAGAATGCGGGAGCTACATATTAACGTGCAATGGTAGCTCTGTTCCATGATATGATTCATCAAGAGATAGAGGTGTATGTCGATGATATGATTGCAAAGTCCAACACCGAAGAAGAACATCAGGGTCATCTACACAAGCTGTTTGACAGACTCAAGAAATACAGGTTGCGACTAAATCCGAACAAGTGTACCTTTGGAGTAAGATCCGGCAAACTCTTAGGTTTCATCGTCAGCAGCAAAGGTATTGAAGTTGATCCTGCCAAGGTCAAAGCCATTCAAGAAATGCCTATACCCCGTACTGAGAAACAAGTCAGAGGATTCTTGGGACGTCTGAATTACATAGCCAGAATTATTGCCCATATGACTACTACTTGTGTGCCGATCTTCAAACTATTGAAGAAAGATCAAGTGGAAAGATGGAATGACAAATGCCAGTTAGCCTTTGATAAGATCAAAGAATATCTCCAAAAACCGCCAATCTTGTTGCCACCTGTGGAAGGAAGACCTCTGATAATGTACCTAACTGTGTTAGAAGATTCAATGGGGTGTGTACTGGGGCAACATGATGAATTCGGCCGAAAGGAGCATGCAATCTACTATCTTAGCAAAAAGTTTACCGATTGTGAAACAAGATACTCACTACTCGAAAAAACTTGCTGTGCTTTAGCATGGGCGGCTCGCCGACTAAGACAGTATATGCTAAATCACACCACTTTCCTAATCTCCAAAATGGATCCTATTTAGTACGTGTTCGAAAAACCTGCTCTCTCTGGAAGAATAGCAAGATGGCAAATGATCTTAACAGAATATGACATTCAATACACTTCACAAAAAGCAATCAAAGGAAGTGTGGTAGCTGATCATCTGGCTCATCAAGAAGTGGATGATTATCAAGCATTGAACTTTGACTTCCCAGATGAAGACATTATGCTAGTCAGTGACTACGAACAACCAGGACCGGAAGAAGGACCCAAGCCAGGATCTCGATGGACTATGGTTTTTTGATGGAGCTTCTAATGCACTTGGCAATGGCATCGGAGCTGTGATCATTTCCCTTGCAGGAGGTTATACACCATTCACTGCCAGATTATGCTTCAACTGCACTAACAATATAGCCGAGTACGAAGCATGTATTCTGGGTCTCAAAGCTACAATCGATCTAAGAATCAAGTTCCTGGAGGTCTACGGAGACTCGGCCCTTGTAATTTATCAAGTCAAAGAGGAATGGGACACAAAGCACCCGAATCTAATTCCATACAAAGAATATGTGCTGAGTTTGATTCCTTACTTTGAAGAAATCACTTTTGAACACATCCCGCGCGAAGAAAATCAACTAGCTGATGCTCTAGCTACCATGTCATCCATGTTCAAAGTCAGGTGGGACAACGAGGCGCCAATGATCACCATTTACAGACTAGATGAACCAGCCTATTGCAATGAGATCGATGCCGAAGGAACGGAAGACAAACCATGGTTCCATGAAGTAAAAAGGTATCTCGAATCCCAGGAGTACCCTGAAGGAGCATCCATTAACGACAGACAGTTTTTAAGAAGATTTGCTGCCAAATTCTTTCTAAGTAATGGAACCCTATACAAACGCAACCATGACTCGACTTTACTTTGTTGTGTAAACAAGAAGGAAGCAGAACAGATTATGGAAGACATACATGATGGTGCCTTTGGTACTCATTCAAGTGGACATACAATGGCTAAAAAGATCCTAAGAGCAGGTTATTACTGGTCTACCATGGAGACAGACTGCCATCATCACTCCAGAACCTGTCACAAATGCCAGATATATGCCGACAAAGTACATGTACCTCCAGTCCCGCAAAATGTCCTGACGGCTCCTTGGCCTTTTGCAATGTGGGGTATTGATATGATTGGAGAAATCAAGCCTACTGCCTCCAACGGACATCGTTTTATCCTGGTCGCTATCGATTACTTCACCAAATGGGTAGAAGCAGCTTCATTTGCTTCTGTCACCAAAAATGTTGTGGCCCGATTTATCAAGCACAATCTCATTTGTCGGTATGGCATCCCTGAAAGGATCATCACAGACAATGGCACAAATTTAAACAACAGAATGATTTCTGAATTCTGCACACAGTTCTAGATCAAACATCATAATTCCTCTCCATATCGACCAAAGATGAATGGCGCGGTGGAAGCTGCCAACAAGAATATCAAGAAAATCATACAAAAGATGACGGTAACCTACAAAGACTGGCACGAGATGTTACCTTTTGCTCTTCATGGTTATCGCACATCTGCACGGACTTCAACAGGGGCAACTCCATTTTCCTTAGTCTATGGTATGGAGGCAGTTCTTCCAATTGAAATTCAGATTCCTTCCCTAAGGATTATGAAAGAAGCTGATCTAGACGAAGACGATTGGATTCAGACTCGGTTGGACCAGATAAACTTGATTGATAAGAAGAGGCTCGCAGCTATTTGTCATGGCCAGTTGTACCAAAAGCGTATGATTAAAGCCTTCAACAAGAAAGTCAAAAGTCAGGCATACCAAACTGGTGGCTTGGTTGTCAAACGCATCATCTTACCACAAGGTGACCCCAGAGGCAAGTGGACTCCCACTTATGAGGGACCGTTTATAATCAAGAAAATATTCTCCGGCGGAGCCATGTTGCTGACCATCATGGATGGCGAGGATTTCCCACACCCTGTGAATGCGGACATAGTCAAAAAGTACTTCGCTTAAAGAAAAGCTCGCTAGGTTGAAAACCTGAAAGGACAACTTAGGCAAAAAAAATGAGCGTCTCGGTGGATTGAAAACCCGAAAGGGCGATCCAGGCAAAAATTAGAGGCTAAATAAAATTATCCCGGTAGGCTGAAAACCTGAAAGGGCAGCCTAGGCAAAAGTTAGGGAATAAAGCGTACAACTATGTTCCGTTTATTTGCCTACTCACCTTCAAGATTCAACACATCAAAGACACCGATCAGTCCAATTACTTTCTTCCAACAAGTGAGGGATGAGATGCTCGAAGACAGATTGGCAATAGCAAAATTGAAACTTGACTGGATTGTTTTCACATAGCTATTTCTCTTTATAAATACTTTTCAACACTTTATGACAATTTCCTACTACTAGGATTTTTAAAAAATCAATGCATCTTATGCTCAAAATCAACATTATCACTTTTTCTGTTTTGAATACGTAAACGTCCCAATGATAATTTTGAATGAACATGTGCATTTGAATATGATTGATGTTTACCAGGAAAAACAGGAATAGCATTCAGGTAATGTCCCAATCATTTGGACATCATCCCGAAACCAGCATCAGAAGAAAAATCCCCAACAGAAATGCATTTCTCAGCAAATTCCTCAAAGAGATTTTTCTCTCCAAAGTGATTCGAGGAATCTTATTCCCCAGCAGGGCTGTTCAGATTGTTATCCCCAAAAGGTGTGATCTCCACACCAGGACTTGGACAAATAGTGCATCGGAGGATTATGCATCTTCCTCATTCCCACTTTAAAAGGGCATCAAAGTCAGAATTTTCAAATTACCTTTCATCCCCGAGCGGTAGTCAAAGATCCTTCAACAGAGCACCCTGGTTCTCAAAGAAGGTCCCCAGCCGAGGGTATTCAAACAAGACGACAGAAAAAATCAACGATCACAATGCCTTCATTTATTTTCCCAACCAGAAGCTTGATACGCTCAAGACATCATACATCATACATCATACATCATACATCATACATCATGCACATATTCATACACCACATAACATGCATATTTCTCCTTTAGTTCGAGAATCTCATACATTACATACATCATAAACATTGCATATCACTAACTTGATTTTTTCAGGCAGACGGATGTCTTCAGCAAAGATGTTCTCAATTACATGCAGTGTTCCCCTGAATTCTATTCAGATAAGCAGTCCTCTCAGATGTAATCAGCCGAAGATTCATTCTGAAGAAATCTCTCCTTACAAATCACCTATCAACTCAAAAAAACAAGCAACACAGATCTAAAGCTGATACCTCAGACGGTTCCAGAACGATCTACCATCAAAGATCTAAAGTCGATACCTCAGACGGATCCAGAACGATCTATCATCAAAGATCTAAAGCTGATACCTCTGACGGTTCCAGAACGATCTACCATCGAAGATCTAAAGCTGATACCTCAGACGGTTCCACAACGATCAACTTTCAAAATCTAAAGCGGAAAAACTTTGGACAGTTTCGTAACGATCATCCTCCTAGACTTAAAGCGGTAACCTTGGACGGTTCCGAAACAGTCAACGCAGAGGTTTTCAAATCCTTCATCAAGATATAATCAATGGATCCATTCTGGTGAACAAACCATCAAGTACATCTGCCAGATGGCATCTGAAAGCCCATCTCAGGTAATGTTTCAATCTGCCAACAACATTTCTCATACAACATTCAAGTGCAAATTCCAGCATCACTTCCGATCAAGGTAAGTGCAAATTTTCAGGGCATATAATATATTCAATCATCTTCTACCTTCAGATTTCAAACAATCTCTTCAGGTTTAAGAAGATTGAATAGGGGCAACTGTTATACCCCAAAATTTGCCCGCATCTTTTTTCAAGAAAACTTCAATCTAAGAATTAAGAGTTTCATATAATCTTGGATTTTCATATCCTGATTTATGAATACTTGGTTTTTAGAATTTTTCTTATACAGTATTTTGGCTCGCTGTTGAATTTATTCTTACGCAAACGCCAAGCACTGTTTATTACTTCACGCACGCTATTTATTTGAGATTTATTTACAGATAAATAGTACTGACGCAATTGGTACAGAGTTAAATCTTGTGCAGGCGCAAAGTCCGGGGATTCAGACTGTACTGACAACAAGTAAATTATTATTGATTTTGTTTCCCACTAATTTTTGTACTATATTCCATTATTTTCAAAATCTTTTCCTTTCTATTCAAATCTCTTTCTTCAAAATCAAATCCTAACTTTATTCTATACATCTCTCTTTTTTCCAACACTATCATACACTTTCTTTCAAATCCTACTACCACTCAAATTCTCCTTTTGTACGGAATCACTTCATTCCCCAACGTCTCTATCTTTCTTTTCATTCTATAAATACTTCTCATTTTTTCCATAAAATCTCACATCAAATTCTAACTCATCTCTCAAATTTCTACTTCATATTCATTCTCTCTTCTTCCCCCGGTAAAAATGGCGAAGCGGATAGAGACGTGTTTTCTTATGATCATCACCGTCGAGGTGGTAATCATGTCCTTCTTCTGTCTGCATAGCCCTGAAAAATGTGGACCTGGGATGTTGACACTCCCAATCATCTACATATTACTGTTTGTAGCATGGGTTATTAATCGTCATTCTTAAAGTTTGCCGTATCTCTTATTTCTTAATATACCGTTTACTCGTCGTACTGTTCATTATAGTATGTAATATTTGTACTGTCAGTATTAAATGTCGTACTATTTGTCATATTGTTGATTATTTGTCCAGATAATATTTTGTGTGTTTTCTGCCAGTTAAATATTTATTTTTCTGTGCATTAAATGATTTTCAGGGTCATTATTGGTAATTTTGCTCGCATACAGTATTTATTATTTATTTACTATGTCTGTATTTTACTAACCACTCATGTAAATAAATTTTCATCATTAACACAAAACAAAACCAAAAACAACAAAATATTAACTTTGATTGTTGAATTTTCACTTTAACTGCTACATGCCTGAACAGTCAGTTGACAGTCAAACCGCTGACAGTGCAATTCTCCGTGTTTTGTACCATCAATTCACTCAGACGCACAGTCAGCAGCTTAAACAGTCAACAGACGACCCGTTTGACCAAAAAGTCAACAGACAGTCAAAAATGAAATTTTTTGTCAAAGTCCATATTTTTTCAAAGGATTCATCATTTGATCATTGGTTGATCATAATTCATCAAGGAAAGATCAAAAATCAACAAAACCCTAAGTTTCAAAATTAGGGTTTTCTCCTAAAAAGTCAACTAAACTTTGACTGGTCATAACTCTCTCATCCTTCATCCAAAAAATTCAAACCAAATCTCATCTTGAAGGAAATTCAATTATCTTTCAAATGCAATTGGTCCCATGGTCATTAGATTCACCATTTGAAAAATACGAATCAAGACATTACAGGTCATTTTCAAAATCAACAAAAAGTCACTTTTTTCAAAAGGACACACAAGGAGCATGGAAAATCATTTTGATATGAGAACAAAGACATTGGTTAGAGGACTCTTTGAGGTTTCCAAAAAGTGAAAGAACTCCTTCATATGATAAAAATTGAGGGATTTACACCTTGTTGAAGTTGGCTAAATTTTGGGAAAATGCATGAAATCAACATTGATCAAAAATGTGTTTTTTCCAAATGGGGCCTAATTTCCATAATCCAAACATGTTTCCCATAATGAGAAGGGCCTCCCACGACCAAGACAAAGCCCACATCATTTTTGTTCCTTTTTTGGTTTAATTTTATCATATTTAAGATTAAATTAAAAAAAGGAAATGGAAGGATAATGTGTAGCTTAGTTTCTAAGCATGACTCATCAAAGATCATTCAATATTCTGCAGCCAAGGAAGTACAGCAGAAGAGGTGTAGAAAATTCAAGCTATGGTGACTTGAATTCAAAGCTACATATATTTAAAAATTCAAAATTTCAACAAAAGCACTTAATGCTTTTAGCTTAGTTTCTAAGCACTTACTTGCTTACATAAGGGCTTTCACACTTCAGTAATAGAAGAGACACGAATTCAGAACCTAAGCCTTGCTTGTAACATACTTGTATCAACTTGAATTTTTTAAAGAAATCCAAAATTCGAATTTTAATTTCTAGCTTGTTTCAGTTCAAACTAAACACTCAAATACAATCCCCAAGCATCATTGAATACATTCCAATCAGTTTCAAGCCTTGGAACACTCAGAATCGTCCACTAGACCTCACGATTTGCTCGAACTAAAACTTACAAAAATCTCATCACACATGCATATTTAACAAGATGTAGACTCATATTAAAGTTTAGTTTGGGGTTCTGATCATTTCTGGATAGTTAATTGTAATTTGGTTTCATATACACGAAGATACCATTCTAGGGTTTGTGAACTCAATTTTAGGGCTTTTCGTTAGAAGCAAAATTAAGCAAAATTAATGGCATATTCGAACTCAGTGAATCAAGCCAAATTGAATGGACATGTCGCGCCAAATTTCTATTCATGTTTACCCCTATTCGCTATTTTGCAGGTTTAGAACTCATCTATTACAGCGCTTTTCTCATAAAAACGATGTTAAATGTGTTGGCGAGAGGTTGAAGATGATGAGGTGTCCTCACCTCATTGGACAGAGCGCGCGCGTGTTTTTTTTAAAATAACTTGTGATTCTGTGTTTTGCAGGTTTTGTACACCTCGTGTTCCTCAAAATCTGAACCATCAGATCATGCCAGCTGTTTATCCAACGCACTAAGACACACCAGTCCATGATATAGACTTTAAGCCAGTCACACATGATCATTGTTTATATATTTTCTATTTTCATTTAATTTTCTTTATAAAATTATTTTAAAATAGTTTTAAAAATCCAAAAAATGCACAAAAAATATTTTTAAGTTGATAAAATAATACCTTATTTTCTGATATAAAAATATTTTATTTTTCTTCATAATTTAAATATTTTGTATAATTAATTAGATAATATGTATATATTTATCTTTTAATTATTTTAACCAATCAAAAAATCATAAAAAAATTGTTCTTTATATTAAATATAGTTTATATATTATAGACTAATTTTGTACATATGTAGAATAATTTTCTCTTTAAGTTTTAATTATTTGTGTAATTATTTATATAATTATATGATTATTTAACTTAATAATTTCAAAATCAATTTCAAAAATTCCAAAAAATTAGTTTTGTTTTAAAATTAATTAATGAGCATTTTGAACATATTTTGAACTTAATTTTTAGGTTTAAATTTTATTTCCATCTTTTTCTCATTTTAATTAAATTAATCATGCATTAATTCTAATTAAAATCAATCATCGAAAAATCCAAAAATATTTCTTTTATTTTCTTGCAATTTAAATTCCTAGATCAATTGTATAGGCTGTCAAATTCATGTAAATAGCGTAGTTTACATTCCCGCAAAATCGATGTAATAGCGTAGATTTACTTTCCGCATTTTACATTTCTGCATTTAAATTCCAGTACATATAAAACTGCGTGTATGCCAAAGATTAAAATTGAATCGTTAGATCACTAACTTCAAAGATAAAATATCTGAATTAAAACACAATCACACTTGCACCTCTTAGGGTAATCCCTCTTTACTCTTTTCAAAATCAAAATCAAATTCTACTGTTTCAAATGCAAAATCGAACTTTCGTTTACATCCGGTAAAAGGATAGTTTTTTAAAGGAAATAGGAAAATACCTTATAACTTAGGGTAGACCTCCTAATTTGCTTGCTCAGATCAAAACAAACAAATCTCTCATATATCATTGTTTTTCAAAATAAAACTTTCAAAAAGACAATACTTTGTATATATCCAAACGAGGATCATTACGAAGTTAATGTTCTTTTTTCAAAAACATCTTTTCGAAAGATAAAACACTTTGTATACATCCACACAAGGATCATTACAAAGTCAATTTACAAAAGTATTTGAAACCACATACAAGCATTTCAAGGCAAGAGAAAAGTAATTCAAAAGAAGTGAGCTAAGCAAATTAAAGAGCCCATGGATAACCATGGATACAAAGGGTGCTAATACCTTCCCTTTGTATAACCTACCCCCTTACCCAGAATTTCTTAAAGGTCTTTTTCTGTTTCTTTTATAAACCTTTCCTTAATTGGATAAAATAAAAGTCGTTGGCGACTCTCTGATTTTCAAAAACACAAAAGCAGAAAGAAAAGAGTCAGTTCGCGTATCTCTCCGCAAAAGGTAAGGTAAAAAACCGAGCGCATGACAATCATCCATATTGTAATGTCTTTATTTGATCTTGTTGTAATTTCTTTGGATAATATGAGTAGCTAAACCCCCCAATGCTAGGGGATGTCCCTGATTAACATTTGTGATGATTTTGAATTCCGAATTTCAATAATATGTTTATCTTTCACGTTTAATTTAATGGTACAAGGTTTTTAACGCTTTCCTCGTCGGACCAAGAGGGTTGATATATGACAAACAATTAGGATGGACCTCCATTGTTAGGGTTTTTATACCATTAGACTTTAGTAGATATCATCTAGGACTAGGAATACCCTATAGTAACCGGAATATTCTTGATAATTCAAAGGCTTGATTTCATCATAACTCACTAAGGAATTAGGTTTTAGGATGAATGTTCAAAGTTTTTCCCACTAAGGACTTAGAAGCAAATACTCTTAAGAACTGGTAATTGATAAGTTGGATTTTATTATGAAACAAGGGTTCAGAATTGTTACATGTTAATGCATACACCTACCCTGGCATGTTACTCTTATTTGGACAAATACATATTTTACTTTTATTTGCAATTAAATTTATAATTTCCAAACCTAAAACCCCCAAGGATTTTTGTGTAATTGAATTGAAACATAACTCTGTATTGATACGCAGTCCTTGAGATCGACATTCGGGGAATTTCCCTTTTATTACTACTGAGGCAAAATAGTACACTTGCTATTTTACCGATCAATCTCCTTCACCACATTTACCAAAAATCATACACATTGAAGATATGTACTCTTTATGCAGAAAATACATTGAACAGGTTTTAGATGTTAAAGGTGATGATAACTACGATTATCGCACTATTTTGACTTTACTTGGTAAAAGAGACGAGAATCATACACTTGTCTACCAATAACTTCTCAACGAGTTTAAGGTGCATAAGGAATCATACACAACTCTATACATGAAAAAAAGAATATTTTGATGCAATCCATGCATTTCTTATTCCTTGTATTAGCGGTCTGGCACGAGAGGAAAAATGGAGATGCTTCCCTGAAATGGGTCATCTTATAGAAAATGCACATAATAGGGTGTATATTGATGTGAAAAAATATGGTTTCTTTATAACATTTTTTCCATTTCAGAGCGGCCCACCTTAAAATCCAACCAAACGCATTATGTGTATTAGGTGGCTTTCAAATTCCCTAAATTTTGTTCAAGTTTATTTGAAACTGAGGTGTCATGTACCACATACATCACCGAAGTGGATAACTCACTCCACAAAAGAAGCAGAAACTTGGTCAGATAACTTTCTAGAAAGAATGGCGGAATTCATCAAGTTGAACAAGATTGAAAGAGAATCAAATCAACACAAGTAAAAGGCGGAACCACTCATACATTTAGATTTGGGTGGTGACACATATTTTGATTCATTTTAGTTTTTATCTAACAATGTATTTAAGTGGTGACTTGTGTTTTGTATGTAATGGTGGATTGCTACTGTAATTTGGATACATTTTGATACATTTTAATGTATATTCAACATTAATTATATAAATATTGGTTGTTCCATTTTTCTAAATTTTTATTTTTCAAATTAAAACATGGTCTCATAAAAGATTAAGTATGAAAATGTGTTGTGAAGGGTGAATCTGAAACTGTACTTTCGTACTCACCCCATTTTATTGTATAAAATACAAAGAGGAGTTAATTCGGAACTACATTTCCGTGTAAACCCTTTTTTACGTGATTAACTAAACGTAACAGGGTTAGTTCAAAAGTACATTACTGGAAAATCCTCTAAGACATGATTGAGTTTCTAAGGCCATTGTTGATAGAAACTTCTATAAATATGGATTCCCCTCATGTTGTTAACAAAAACACCACAAAATTTCTCAATATTCGTATCCCACATTTGTCTACTTCAGCAGTGAGAGACCCCCTCTTGAATTTAGGTTCACTAAAATCACTCGTCTTATCGGTATGAAATTCACACTAGAGAATCAATTGGAATACTCAGACAATCAAAGAGTTGTGAACTCTATTATGTTTCAACCTCGATTGACAATAAAGGAAAGATACAGTTCAGCAAATTTGAGCTGAAGATGGATGAAGATTTAACAATTATGTGGAGTACATTTCACTGTTACGAAACAAAAGGTCTGATTGAGGTGGATGCGACGATTGCAAGTTTGACCAAAGATATTTTAGAAATGTTGAAACATTCTCAGTCATCTATTGATTATGAAATGTAATTTTAGATTTAGGTTAACGATTACCTATGTAATTTTATGTTTTTTATTTATGTCATAACAATGACTGATGTTAATTTATGTTGTTCTTCTCATTTTTGAATTTGCTTTTTGTTTGACAAAATATAGAAGATTCTAGATATGTGCTTCTGTAACAACTACAAAACTAAAGTTTTGAATTTGTTCAACTTTGTTTTGGCTTGAGTCTGAGATTTTATTGAAGTGTGGACATTTTGGGTACGTTTGGAAGTGCAATTCTGGATTTTAGGGGCATTATTGGTTTTTCACCGAGGTGTGTGGGAACCACTAAGGGTAGATTGAGCAATCCCCTAAATATATTGTTTTGATCCATCCATTTTGCCACCCCTACTTACAACCAATAAAAGATAAGACAATTCAAGCACTAGTTCAATGCATCTGAATGATACACTCCAGAGGGATTTAGATGGTTCTCTCAAGATGATATTCATGATGAAGAAAGAATCGGATTATTTAATGATCATCAATGTTACATTGTACACTACGTGTAATTTGTGATGTCAAAATTAAATTAAATTGTGTTTTGAAACAAAATTATTGAATAATGATGAAAGAATTTTTTATAGAGTTTAAGAAAATAATATTTAATCATTAGTGAATGAGTTTAAGAAATTAATATGCATAAAACATGATTATCTAAATGTTACTATGTAGACTACGCCACTTTGTGTCCATAAGGTATAATATGGACACCTTAATTACATTCTTGAAGTCCACTCCAAATAGAGGCGTTGGTGTTGAGAATTATGGTTGTGTCTTGACTGTATAATTTGAATAGTGCGAGAGGGAAGTTTTTTAAAATTTAAAGAATTTGAAATAAATAATAAGGGAAATGCTCATCCCACCCTATAGGATGTGACTTACACCTTTGAAAAACTGAGAATGTTATTCTTGCGTTTAGAGATGCATCCGCGAATGCGCCTTAAAGCATACCAGCCCTCATGTTTCAAATAGGCACCCCATTTTTTCCAAAACCTAATCTAGAGATGCACCTCCGTAATTTTTTGGAGTATTTTCAAAGATGCATCTCCAATATATCCCCTGAAGTCATTTAAAGGTTTATTTAGGGGGTATTTCAGAGACGCTTCTCTAGAAATCCCCTGAATGCTTTCAAGGTAGCATCATTGTCTCAACATTAATATTTTATACCAACTTATATTTTAGGTCATTTTAGGCCATAAATTGAAAAACGGATACACTAATTGATTCGAACATGCTACTCATACATTAAAAAAGTCACACATTAATTAAAGTAAAATCAAAATGTACCGATCATACATAACTAGTTTTGAAGATACAACAAAATAATATAACAAATAAAAACTACTAAGTATGTCTAACCCCATTGCTTTTCTTCCTTTACTACAAGGTATCTCGTGCCTCGAAAACAATGCCTTCTACGGGGGCAAAATGGGGAATTCTTTCCTAAAATATTCCGGCCTCTATGTCTAATCTCCCCATATCTACAATACGTTGACAGACCGCTGACACATCCTGCGTGTGGTGATCCATAGCCTTAAGTACCCCTGGTGTCAGCTACCTCATTTGCAGCCTCGATTGCGTCAGCCCCCAAATATGTAACCATCATTTTGCTGGTTTCCTCTCGACCGAGCTTTCCATGGTCTAGTAGTTCTCCCGTAATGAGAGATGTAGGAGGCATGGGATGTCATTTGGAGTGATGGTCATCTCGCCAATAGGAAGGTAGAAAGAAATTGTCTCTAAATGTTATCTCTATGCAAATGCCTTCTGCATGCCATGGTTTATGGTCAAGTATGCAGCAGCACATAATTGGCCATAAGTTATCATCGACTTGTGGGCTCGTGGTCCTAGGTGTGGCTATTTTACGTCGTACAGTTGCAGGTTTGGGACACGCGACCAAGTATAATTATGTCAGGGTTTTTTCAGCCATTGCACCTGCGTTAAAACTAGAAAGTCACATAAAAAATTCAACCAAAAAACAACCAAGTACAAATCCAAGGATACATATGATTCAAAAACAGGTCATACAAAATCCAGATATGCATCTCCGGATGAAGTTGTGATTTTCAACAATAGGAAAACCCCATTGCTGCCCTAACCACTAACCAAATAAAAATGCATGTCCCATAACAACTACCTATTTTGATTGCACTACTATCTAATGCAGCTTAAACAACTTATGTTACCTAAAATATAATTCAAAACACACATAAAAAAAGAATGAAATGAGAAACTTACCGGATCAAAGTTGTGGATGAGAAGCTTGAATGGAGTGAGTAATTTTGCAGCAAATGAAATTGAATGTATGAGTGAACTTGATGAAACTTCCTCAAATATGGTTTGAAAATGATTTACAGCAAAAGAGCTCGAATGAAGTTTTTTGAATTACTTTTCAAAAAATGAAGGAGGAATAGGGAAGGGTCTGACACGAATATATGAAATAAAAGCGTCAGGGGATACATTTTGGTAAAACTCCCTAAATTTTAAATTAAAGGTGTTTACGGAAATACATTTGCGGATCAATCTCATAAGCATACGAAGATACATCTCCGAATTAAGTTTTGACAAAATAAAGATGTCTCATTAATTTACGCTGAAAAATGTGTAAAAAAGATACGTAAGATGCACCTCCATATGCTAGAAACAATTGTGACTTTTTCCAATAATGGGAGAGCACGCATAAGAATGAAAAAAAGTAACTTCCAATAATAAAGGTGTAATGAGCAACTCTCTTTCATTTTTTATTGGGCAAACATAATCCACTCATGTTACTTGGATATTTTCAATTGCTTGCTATCCGTTGCATGACACACAACTCATCAAACTTATTATTTTCATATTATTAAATTGATTTTATTCATTTAAATAACTTATTAAATATTAAATAATGATTATTATTGTTTTATAGATATTGTTTTATATTTATTTGAGAGAATTCAATCTTTTAGTAAAAATTTATTTTAACTCTTAAGAAACTATATGACTCATTTTTTTAGTAATTTATTATTCATAATATGTAATGTATATGCAAAACGATAGTTTTAAATCAATTAATAAAATGATAATTCTATTTATAAAATTAAAGTTTTTATTAGATTATTAATAAATATATTTTATATTTTGTACCCTTTTTTAGTTTATACACCATTAATTTTTTGTTGAATGTACTAAAATTATTAAATAATTATGTTTGTTCTATTTAATTTCGCGTAATAATTTTGAATATTACATTATGTAAAATTTGATTTATGTAACCAATTTTATTTAGTGCGAGAAAGTGTCTATCTCATTTAGTGCAAGTTTGATTATTGTTGTTGTATTATAGTCATATCTAATTTTCACTTGACATTTTTGTTATCTTTTAAAATAAAATAAAAAACCTTTTACTTTTTCTAATACCAAATCATCTAAATAATCAGAATATCTTTCTCTTTATTTTCTTTTATTCTTTTACCCATTCATCACCAAACAAAATGTAAAGAATACAAAATTAAATTATTCTAATTTATTTTTAAGAAACATTTTTATATTATAAGTATATATATATATATATATATATATATATATATATATATATATATATATATATATATATATATATATATATATATATATGTAATGATGTGTTAAGACTTGGCATAATTTTGTTGCAACAATAAACAAATATTAATGAGGTAGCATTATTTAAAACATGATAATTAAATTGCAAACATATATAGGCAGTGAGTCATCCAAAAAAAAGTCAGCCGTGAATATTCATATACCAGATCAACCTCTTGGGCCAATAAAGAATTTGTTATTTCAATTAGTAGGTCGGTTATGTAAGACTATGTACAATGGTTACATTATTTAACACCCTACTTTTTCACTTTTTATCTTCCACATCATCTTCTCTCTCTTCCACCTAATAATTCAACACCTATTCAATTTTTTTTCACTACAATGGTTTTGTTTAATAAAATTCAACACCCTACCCCACATCATATTCTTATTTTCTTTTAAAGTTTTGTTTTTATGATTATATATTAATATCTATTATCAATTAAAATTAAATTAAAATAATTAATATTTAAACTTTTTTTTTTAAATTTAATAATTTATTTATTTTTTCTAATTTTCTATTCTTAATTTTTTTTTCTTGCAAGTAATAAATAAGAGATGTAAAAATAGTTATTTTTTAAAAAAATAAAATTATAAAAAAACTTAAAAATGCAATAAATACACTAAACACACAACACACTAAAAAAGAAACACACAAAAAATGAAACACACATAATTTAATTAGTACAATAGACTCGGCTCACAAACAATTTATTTAATCATGAAATATTCCGAACTTTTCCCATATGTGTTTGACTAGATCTGCTTGCAATTCGTGATGTACATTTGAATCACGCATCACAGATCTAGCACGCACGTGATTCGCAAATGCAGGTAGCACCTCGGTCGAGAATGACTCCGGTGTACTAGACTCACTTGCCTCAGATTGATCATAATCTGTCCAATTTTGAGCATATATATCTCGTTCATCCTCAACAATCATATTATTTAATATGATACATGACCTCATGATGAGAGCCAAATCGTTTATGTCCCACAAACGGGCTGGTTCGTGGATGATTTTAAATCGAGCCTGCAACACCCCAAATGCACGTTCGATGTCCTTCCGACATCCCTCCTAATATTTTGCAAATAACTTATCTGGTTCACTTTGAGGAAGTCTAATTGATTTGACGAAAGTTGGATAAGAAGGGTAGATACCATCAGCAAGATAGTATGCCATATTATACGGTCGTTGATTCACAAAGAAGTTCACTTTTGGAGTATTTCCCTGTTCAACATCATCGAACACAGGTGAACGATCTAAAACATTTATATCGTTCAATGTGCCTGGACATCCAAAAAAGGCATGCCAAATCCATAAATCATAAGTTGCAACTGCTTCAAGAATAACAGTGGTGGTTCCCTTATCTCCCCGGGTAAATTGACCTTCCCATGCTGTAGGACAATTTTTCCATTCCCAGTGCATGCAATCAATACTGCCAATCGTCCCCGGGAACCCCCGCATTTCACTAACACGCAGTATTCTTTGCAGGTCATCTTGCGTTGGGGCTCTGAGGTACACTGGCTCATACAAATGTATGATTCCTTTAAAGAATCTACGTAAGCACTCCAATGCTGTAGTACCTCCTATTTTGATGTATTCATCGACCGCATCGGCCGCCACACCATATGCTAACATTCGCATGGCCGTGGTACATTTTGCTAATGGAGATATACCTTCTTTTTTTGTTGCGTCAACTCTTTGGGTGAAGTAGTTGTCACTACTGGATAGTTCCCCAACGCTCCGAAGGAACACATGTTTCCGCATCCGAAATCGTCGACGAAACATCGCATCATCGTATGTAGGTTGGTCTGCAAAGTAATCGTCAATTAGTCTTTGATTTTCCGCTGTATGATCTCTGTTGAGATATTTTCTCTTGCCACAGTGTTTATATCCTCCCTCTATTTGATTTCGTCGCTCATTAAACCGGTTGATGATATACCTCTCTTCGATTTCAGACTTCCTTTTGTAAGCTTCAATATCAAAAGGAAATTCTGTAGGATCCATTGATATTTTTGGTACATCAATAGAAGAATGAGCTCCCATTTATAAGAAATCAAAATACAAATAATATGACCAAATAATATGACCAAATAATATGACCAAATAATGTGACAAAATAAGAAGACCAAACAATATGACAAAATAGAAATTCACATGCATTGATGGTTCATTTGTCATATATGTATAGTAAATTCACATGCATTGATGGTTCATTTGTCATATATGTATGGTAAACTCACATGCATTGGTGGTTCGTTCTTCATTTATTTTTTTATCTTAATGGAGTTCTCTAAATATAAGAATGAGACTCACATGCATTGATAAGTCTTATTCTCATCCAAATCGACAAGGTAATTATTTAGGGAGTATATATTCCAAATGATGTGACTAAATAATGTGACAAAATAAGAATCAAAGTACAAACTACAAACAAATAGTGTGACAAAATAGGAAGATCAAATAATGTGACAACATGGAAATCAAAATACAAACTACAAATAACGACTTGACAAAATAGGAAGACCAAATAATGTGACAACATAGAAATCAAAATACAAACTACAAATAACGACTTGACAAAATAGGAAGACCAAATATTGTGACAACATAGAAATCAAAATACAAACTACAAATAACGACTTGACAAAATAGGAAGACCAAATATTGTGACAACATAGAAATCAAAATACAAACTACAAATAACGACTTGACAACACTTAATTTCCAAATAGATCGCGGCCTAACTTTTCCAACAACTCTTTGCTTCGGTCATCGAGATGCTCCTTTGAACTTAGCTTCATAAACATCTTCATCTTCTTAGCCTCAGTATTTTCTTTCAACAATTGGTTAGCCTCCTCTTGCCTCATGGCTATTTTGTCCAATCGTTCCAACTCTTTCTCCTTAAATTGTTTGAATTCATTCCACTCTTCATTGACCGATTCCAAGGTTGCGCCCTTGCTTTTTTTTTTACCCTTTTTTTTAGCTGCATCCCTCCCCATTGGGCGAGCACTTGATCCAACAGAGTTGGAATCACTTACATCACTCTCATGGACTCTCTTAGATCCACTACTTCCAGATCCAGTATTTCCTCCTACCTGACTACCGTAACGTGGTTGATCATGGACAGCAAGCCATTCTGACATTAAAAGAAAATGTCCACTCTTACCACTTGAATATAATTCATGCGCTTTTGCCAATACATCATTCTCCGACCACCCGCTTTGTTGCATACGTTTAGCATTATCATAAGCGCCAATCCATTTATTGAGTATTCTGCTCATGTAGTTGTAATGATTTCTGCATGCAGCTCCATCACGGGGAGGATCAAATGAGCAATGCTCATTACAATAATCAGCAATTTTCCCCCAATATGAATCACTTTTTTGGTTTCTCCCAACAACACTATCTGTTCCATATTTAATCCACCCACTAATTAGAACCAAATTTTGATCAGTGGTCCATTTGGGGCTTTTCCGGCGTATAGGAGTTGAATCATCTGCATTTGGAGTGGCTCCTTGACCACCTCTCATGGCACCAATATCCATTTGTGTAGAAAACTCAGGAAATTCATCAACTCCAACATTCGAAATATTTTCATTTCTCATCGGAGTAGAAGAATAATCAGGGGGTGTTTGAGATGAATATGGCATCATTCCATAATATGGGCGATAACTTGGATTAGATGACGACATTATGAAATTCGGAGGAAATCCATAATTTGGTATATTTTGGGGACCTTGTTTGTTGGAAGATTGATTTTGAAATATATAGTTGAAAGGATAATTAGTAGAATTTTGGGTGTTAAAAGGGTTATTGTTGGGATCCATTTCACTACAAGGATGTTTAGAGCTACAAACAATGATTTTTTTTAAGGCTAAATAGAAAAAAAATTGAGAGAAAAAAGTGAATTTTTTTTAGGGTTAAATAAGTTTTTGGTCCCTATAAATATTCCAGTTTTCATTTTTAGTCCCTCCCTGCCTTTAGGCAACGGTTTTTACAAGAAAATCGTTGCCAAAATCAGCTAAAACCGTTGCCTAAAGATAGGGAGGGACTAAAAATGAAATTGCAATATTTATAGGGACCAAAAACTTATTTAACCCTTTTTTTTATGAGTCCAAATCAAATGAACCAAGTCTCTATTTATAGAGGAAAAAAAATAATGAATTTTGATAAAAATAAAAATAAATAAAAAATTTATTTACTATGAAATAATTAATTTTAAATGATTAAAAGAAAATAAAATCTAAATAATCACAACAACCAATAAAATTGTGTAAAGTGTTGCATGTGGCCCCACTTTTTTCTCATTCAACATGTTGAATCTTTTCAACACCAATTAATCCACATCACATTAAACACCTCATTCAACAAACCATTGTAGACATTCAACTATTGAATAATTTTTTCAACACCCCCATTGTAAATGGTCTAACTAACTTAATTTCATATGAGTTAACAAATTTTGAATTTGTCAGGTCAGTCATCTTTTAACCAACTTAACAAAACTTATATACTAATTACATATGTTAACCAGAATTAAAGCAACTCTCGCAGCTACCAAAATCACCTATCTACGTCATTGTCTTCACTTGCTTCAATAAGTTGGAAGATCATATTTGCACAAAGTTCTTGAACATTTTTCACTTCATCCTTATGAAATGACTTTGAATCTCCAAATACTTGAATAAATAAATGTTGACATAACATTAAATTATTATCTCAAATAAAAATAAAAATAAAATAGTACTAATAGTTTAATACGACTTGTTGAAAAAATTGTATTACAAACCTGTTTCCATGAATCAACCACACCAGAAGATACAATGTTCAACATATGTATCATGACATAGTAGCCGCACTCATAATTTGCAGATTTCCTTTGAGACTAAAATTGAATACGATTAAATGTGAATGTTTAGTTAGGAAATATTATTCAAAACGTAACCATAAAATTATTCATTTTGATTCTAAACAACTTACAATTGGATGAATCCATTTTGCTTTAGTTTTCTTTTTCACACCTTGCAACTTATTATAACCATCCAAAGCTCTACAGTAAAGAATTATCATTAAGTTGGTGACATAAAACATGACAAAAAATTCATAAATGGTATGTAAATTGAATTCTTACAATTCAATAATGCAAGAGATTGTTTTATCCGGCTTTCTCCTTCCCAGCGAACATAAAAAAGACAACTTCATGCTTTTTGGGATTGATGATGAGCAATTTCCAATGATGACTTCAAGGACAAGACACAAATAAATACATGTAAAATTCAGTTCTATTCATTATTAATTGAATATAACAAAATAAAAATACTTACTCGCTAAAATAAGGAGCTAGGTAAAAATCTTTTTGATCGCCATGCATCTTGTTTTATATGAAGGTGTGAACACTAGCATGATCATTTTCACCCTGAATGAGATATGGATCAATAAATCCATACACATCACCTTTGCCCAATTCAATACCGTACATCACCTTTGCCCAATTCAATACAGAGGCGGTGCAGATATCTAATATATTCAAAAATATTTACATTAAAAATGAAATTAAGTAACTTTGGTTGATTATTAAACTTACAAATAAAATAAAACATTGGTTAATAATTAAATTGAAAAATAAAATATACTTACGTAAGCCATGCTTGTAAAATAGTGAAGCATAACTCTTTTGTACCCAAACACAAGTCCACAATATCTTCTCTTGAAATCATGATATAATCAATCCCACCATATTCGGCTTTTAACTTCAAAGTTTCTTTCATTTCCATTGTTTTACCACACAATTTTCGACAGATAGGTTCCGAACTTTTGGATGGAACACCATCTTTCTTAGAGTTAACAACATCCTAAACCATTAAAACAAAAATAGTAATATTAGACAACATACATAAAAGGTCTCAAGTGAAAATAGAGAAAGACATAAATGAAATGAATACCTTATTAGAAATAAGTTGCAAAAGTCTTTTCGGCCATGAATAGAAGTGTTTAGGGCCTCACCAATCGTTGTCACCTCATGAGTGGACACAGGTATGCGAGCATTTTTATCTAACACCTTGGTAACTGCCACTCTCACCATATCTTTATTTAGCACCTGATTATGTATAGTATACCCTAAGTTGTACACATTAGCATATGCCACTACTTTAATGTTTCCATCAACATACAATTCACACTCTTCTAGGATATCCTCTTCAACAAGTGGTATAGGCGGCACAGCATAACAACTATCCCTTGTGCTTGTATCCCTTTTGCTTGTATGTAGAGTGGCATTAGGAGAGTGATTTAAGAAGTTTTGATTTTGTTGAAAGAAACCCATAGATGATAGCTCTTGTATAAGTTGTTCTTTAATCTCCTTACTGAGGTCTACTTTCAAGGACGCTAGTTGTTTGTTATTCATAATAGATGGTGTAAGGTCATAACAAGAATGTGATCCAAAGAATTGTCAAATTCCCACACCTCGACCAACACCACGAACACGGCCAGGGTGCTCAGGCCCAATGGCTTCCGCCAGAATATCATTACGTCCATGTGGAACAAACGTTCCTTGTGATACCAAAAAATCCTACAGCATATCATTTAAACAGAATAAAAAATGACAGTTGAGAGTCAGTTTTGCTGTACTGACTATGATGTCTCATAAATTGAGATATTATTTTTACGCATACAGGATCATAATTGATCACATATTTACTTACAATTTTTTCTGCAACTAGACGTGTGTCTTCTGATGTATACTCTCCTGATGGTTTTAGTCGGGCTCTCTTCCACTTCTCATGGCGTTCGGGTGGAGATGGAGGGGCCACTTCTAACTCTCCAGTGGATTCTTGTCTTTCTTTTAATTTCTCTTGCATCATCTTTTTCTCAAGCAACAAATATCCCCCTTGAGATAATCTGTGAGGATATTTATTATAAGCTTGAACCTTTTGTGCCTTCTTTCTTTTCTCCTATTAGAAATAACTGACTAATCTATTAGGTAGTGCTAAAAATAAATTTGATTGATCCACTAAATAAATTCAACCAACCAGAAAGGAAGGTTCCTCCCGCATCTTAGCAAACGTCTGCCATGTTTCCTCATCAATAAAAGGATATGTCTGAGTAGGAGATGTGTGGCTCAGATTCCCATCATTTAAATATCTACTTGCTAAGGTGTTTTTAAATGCCCTCCAACGCTCACGAGCGTATGAAAACGTTTTCTTTTTCAAAGTATCGTTAGTAGGAACATCCCATACTTGCTATGTTACACAACAAATAGAAGAGTTAGTATTTTTCAAAACTAGTAATTCATTTTCTAGCCCAAGGAAATGATCCTAGCATGTACAAGTATTTCTAAAGTGAATCAATAGTAACAAGCACAATTAAATTTACCGTAATTGCTATCCAAATATCGTTCTTCACTTCCTCAGTAACTTCATTCCAATCAGTAATTAGAATACTGACTTTCTCTCTAGCAATAGAAGCCACGTGATTCTTGAAATCTTTCGCATTATCTCCCGAAGGTAGTCCAAATTGATTGAAATCAATCGATAATCTTTGACCATTTACATTCTTATGTTGCAAAATTTTCATTAGAGTGCAACCTCTTCCTCTTTTTTTGGTTGATAATCTTTGATCGTCTACTTTCTTATGTTGTAAATTTTTCATTTGAGCGCAACCTATCTCCGAAGGTAGACCAAATTTATTGAAATTAATCAGTAATCTTTGACCATCTACATTCTTATGTTGCAAATTTTTCATCTGAGTGCAACCTCTTCCCTTTTTTTGGGTTGATACTCTTTGATCATCTACATTCTCATGTTGCAACTTTTTCATCGGAGTGAAACCTTTTACCGAAGGTAGTCCCAATTGATTGAAATCAATCGGTAATCTTTGACCATCAACATTCTTATGTTGCAAATTTTTAGAGGGGAACCTCTTCCTTTTCTTTTGGTTGATAATCTTTGATCATCTACATTCTTATGTTGCAACTTTTTTATTCAAGTGCTATGTCTTCCTTTATTTTTGGTTGATTGAATATCCAACCTGCTTTGTGAAGAAGTCGATGGATGATCCATGTGCCTGTTTAAGAAAATAACAATAATAGTAATAGTCATAAACAATTCAAATTCAATATTATGAACATAAATATATAATATAAATAGAATTATATGAACATTGAATAAAGTTATGTTGGTTCAATATATAGTTATTGGTAATTTAAGAAAATCACTTTTTTTTATTAACTAAGATCATGTTTGAATATTTTCCTACATCCCTAACTATGATCATCACGAGTATCATACACAATAGTTTATTCAATTAAAGTAGGTATCCATTGTGAGAAAGGAGTCTCATAAATCCAGCATTGAAAGCAGACTGTCGTCGGATCTGTGATTGCTTTTACCTTGGAGAACCACATTTTGTTAGAAGGTGTTATGTATACCTTAAAAGGACTCCTAACCAATTAAACCGCAAGGAAAAGTAGAACTTGTAACACCCCATATTTTCTAATTTTAATTTAATTGGAAATTAAATTATTATTTAGAATTATTCGGTATTTTGTGGAATTATTTGGAAAGAATTATGAGATGGGCTATTGGGCCAAGTGTGGTGTTAGTAAAGAGGGGGTGCTATGTTAGTGGGCCTTTTACTAAATTAAAATCTATTTTCATAAAAATAAGGAATTGAGGGAAAAAGGAAAATAGATGTGAAGGAGGAGCAGAAGAGTAAAAGAGCTGATACGTGAAAGAGGAACAGAAGAGGAAGAGGGCTAATCAAGATCTTTTGCTAAGGTAAGGGGGGACTCTTCCGATTAAAATCTTTTATCGTATTGTAGATAATAGGACTGATTTAGATGCATTGTTTGTGTCAATTGGTTATATGCTAGATTGGGGTTTTGGGATGATTTTGAGGGGAATTGTATGATTTGATGAATTGCATGATTATATGATTGTTATGATGATTAAATGATCCTATTTGTGTGTTATATTTGTGTTATAACATGTATGTGGCTGATATTGTGGTATTTAAGGTTCGTGACATAATTTGATTTGGGTTTTGGGGATTTTGGGATAAATCCCGTACTGCTGTCAATCGCTGTGAGATCTCTGACTTTTGCCAGTTCGCACCGTGAAGGTAGGTTGGCGCCGCGATGGCGACAAAAATATTGTCAGTTCGCCCCGCGAACATTGTTTGCGCCGCGAAGGCGTCGATTTTGGGTGACGCGTCGTGAAAGACGGATGGCGACGCGTGCTGATGATAATATTTGAAAAATGTAAAGATGCATATCTTTTGAACCATTGGACTATTTTAAGTGCCGTTTCGAGCATGATGAAGCTTATGAAGTATTCTTTATGTTAGGATGATGAAATGAGTAGTAGCTCGAGATTATTTTTAAATCACGATTTTGCTTGTTTTAATGAATTTTGTGTTGTGGACATATATGATGAGATGTAACGATACAAGCTATGTTTAAAACACGATTCTTGTGATGATTTATTTGTTGGTATGATGAAGCTTATGAGATAGTTTTTGTGATGATGTGAGTATGATGTGAATATCTTGTCTGTTGGATGGATGACATATTGTTGACATATATGATGAAATGTGACAATATAAGATGTTGTTTTGAAAAACATTATTGTGTGATGATTGTTGAGAATTGTATGATGATGATTGATTTGTTTTGGAATGATGTGGATACATGTATGTTCTTTCTTATTGATGATGATGATTGATGCGGATACATGTATGTTCTTTAATGATGATGATGATGATTGAATTGTAATTGAATGATGCTAATATATATGAACATACTTGATGATGATGATGGTGATGGTATAAGTATGTTATATATGTTGCATTCATTCATAATCATTTGTTGAGGGCTGAATCCTGATGATGTGGGGATTCAGTGAAGGGCATAATTCCCATTGTGTGGAATTTGTGCTGGCAGGGCCGTATCTTGATGATGTTGGATCGGTCGGTGGGTTAATCCCATTGATGATGTTGGTACCACATGCATAGTGTCAGTTCATTGCATATGCATGATTGTTATGATTTGTTTGGATGAATTACGGTGTTGTCTTTTGGTAATGTATTCTGTTGGTTGTTGTGTGTTGACGAGTACTTCCTGACAATCTGAATATAATGAAACTGGATGAATAATGTGACTATGATGTGTTATTGTTTATGATTCGATAACATTTGTTAATTGTGAATGAGACTCACCTTTACTGTTGATATTTTCAGATTGAGGATAGCGGCTTTTGGCTTGGTGAGGATTAGCTCATAGGCCAGTTTGTTTAGTATAGCGTCGGTGTCATGCTCTGATACTGTAACACTGGGGAACGCTAGTTTAGAGTTCATGATTTGATAACTCTATTTTATCGTGTTTGGTTGTTTTGTGGGATATAGTATCAAAGATGTTATGCTTATCCGTATGATGGATTTTCCGCTATGTTAACATGAGATGTTTATGAGTTATGATAAATTGTTCCTTAGTGAAAGCATGACAATGACGTACGTTAATTTGTTTTAAATTGAATTGTGGCGCCCTTGTTTTCATGTTTACTTAAAAATTTTTATACAAATGTCGCGGGTTTTAGAAGGGTGTTACAGAACTGAACCTTTCCACAGGAAGATGTAGCAGACCCGCGGCAGCAGAAAATAAAAGCAAAACCTCTGTCTGATAGTTACATAGGATGACACCAACAAAACGGCGCCAACCCGCTCAAACAACAGAGTGTTGATCCTGAGATTGGCCAAAGGAAGGTAGAATACCTAGGCTAAACACTACAACAGAACCTTAAAAACGCCGCAGACCATACAGGACGAAAGAAGCCGATAGATTTCTCCGACGCCGCCACACCCGAACAGCACATAACATTCAATTGATTTCCAACACAATACATTTCAGAGATTAATAAGAAACAAATTGATTTGTTCCAGTTTAACCAACTTCAATTGAATGTATATATTATATAGTAATAATAAACATCATCAATTGCCACTTAAAAGAAAATAAAGGATCAAATTCAATTCCAACCTAATAAAATTCAAACCTAGTATGAAGGTAGCTACAGTTTGAAGCGATAAAGGTTTCACTATTGCTACTGGTTCGGCATTTGAAGAGAGTAGGTAATAGATACATGAAAATAGTCATATTTTTTCCAAATTGCGGAATAGAAGAGCTGGAGTTCTTACCTTGATTTTTGATAATGGAGATGCCAGATACGATGGAGACGCGAGCGGCAGCGAAGTGAAGTTGGAGAACTGAACGAACGTGAACAAACGCAGTAAAGTGAGAGACGGTAAATCCTAGCGGTTTATAAGGGAGATACGGCGGCGGAGGGAAGGTCGTTGACGAAAAGATCGACGACGGCGGAGGAAATGTTTGGGTATCGGTCATATGCTCCTCTCGTTTTCACTAAGAAGAGGAAAAGTTCATTTCCACCAAAATAAAAGAGGGAAAGATTTATTTTACAATATTTCTTAAGTCGATTAGTTTAATTAAACAACTTAAAAAAATTAATTTAAATATTTTTTGTATCATTTTAAAGTTATCATATTATTTTTTCTATAAATTTATTTGGCAAGTCAAATCTTATTATCGTTAAAAGTCATTCGAACCGAATATAGAGGTGTTTGTGATGCGGTTTAGCCAGTTTTAACGTTAAAAGTCATTCGAACCACAGGTAAAAAATATGTGTGATTCGATTTAGTTCGATGATTTTTAAAAATGAAACCAAATCAAACCAATGTGATTTGAGTTGGTTCGGTTGATTCAATTATTTATATATAGTCATACATATACATATAGAGGGAAACATAATTTTATCTTTATTCATTTGTATATTATTATGAAATAAGTTTATAATTGTCACAATAAATTTATAATTTAATGCATAAAATTGGGTCTGACAAATTTATCTTAGATTTAAAGAATGATATTCATGAAATTGCGTTCTTACCTGTATATCATAAAAAGAATACTGTAAAATATATTTTTGTCAAAATAGTATTAATAAATGAATAATATTTTATATTTTTGTTGATATATGTAAATTAAAATAAATATGATACAAAAAATATGATAAAATATACACATAGTACTTGTTGATTTGTCTAAAGAATTAAAGAAATATATAATGATTAATAAGATTTTGTAAGAAAATATGGTTTGATTGTTTTAGTTTGGTTTGCAAAATACAAACCACAAATCAAATTGAATCATACAGTTCTAGTAGAATATGAGTCAAATACATCCAAGCCAAATGCAATTTTTGTGATTTCAATTTAGTTTAGTTTGTTTAAGATTTTTTATTAGGTCGTTCGATTTTGAACACCCCTAAATAAATTACTGAACATATTATTTATGTTTAACTAATTATGAGGTCCCTTAACCTTAACTTAATTTTAGATTTTACTTTAGTTCTTTATTTAATATACTTTATATTTTAGTTTTTTAAAAACTATTTTGTTAACTATGTTAATGATTTTTGTTAAATATTGAGAAAAAAATTAAATTATAATGATGCGAAATGGCAAAAATCAAAATAGTGAATCAACAATTTAGTTATGAGACAAAATTGAAACCTTATAATTAATTAAGGGAGCAGACCAAGACACTAACCAAGTTATGATTAAAGAGACCAGACCAGAATTTTATAACATTGTACCAGATCATAACATGTTAATGCCATAATTTAACATAACAAAATATTGAATTTAATGACATTAAACCAGAATGTTGCTACATTTTTTAATTCAAACAAAAAAATACATTAAACATATGCCAATATGGCATAATATGTACAGATGCATAACTACAAAAGGTGTACACAAAAGATAAACCTAATTATGGTTGGTTTTAAACAAGTTTTGACCCTTTTTAAAGTTTTTTTCTTCTTTGGCATTGAGTCTTAGAATTCCTTCAACCTTCTATTTCCAAATCCTAAAGACTTACTTGTCTTGAATGTCATGGAAATCTACCCATTGTCACCACCATGTCAAAATTTTCTTTATAAATGATAGATCTGTTGAAGAAACAAAATGACATATCAATTCGATGTCATACCAGCAACAAATATAAGTGTTAGATTCATGGTTTTATGGTTGGCATAAATTTTGCTAAAATATGGTTCTTATCTGATGTTGAGCAAGATGTTGTTAACATAATAACCAACTGTCATGATAAGTTCTATTGTCATGTGTTTTGACTGATGTTCTGCTAGAGTTGTGACATGTTATACTAGAACATCTTAATGAAGGATAGAAAAACACTTAGAAAGGGGGGGTTTGACTAAGTGTGACTTTAAAAACTCTTAAGATAAAAACAATGAACACAATTATTTTTATCCTGGTTTGTTGTTAACGAAACTACTCCAGTCCACCCCCTTAGAGTGATTTACCTCAACTAAGGATTTAATCCACTAATCAATCTTGATTACAATGGTTTTCCACTTAGATACCCTCTAAGTCTTCTAGAGTATACTGATCACAACTTGATCACTCTAGGAAATCACCACTTAGAAACTTCTAAGTCTTCTAGAGTCTACTGATCTCACTGATCACTCTAGGAACCTTTTACAATCAATGTAAAATAAATGTTTACAAGAGTATGAATTTGCTTCCTAGAAAGCTATAATCACAACTGTGATATTTCTATTAAGTTCTAAGCTTAACACTCACTAAATATTACAAGAGATGTGAGGTTGAAGATGAAGTTCGTGAGTTTTGAATTCAGCAACATTTCAGTATTTTTGCAAGAGTTGTTTTTTTTGCTTCTGATAAGAACTTCATATTTATAGGCGTTTGAGAAAATGACCATTGAATTGCATTTAATGCATTGTGTGAATAGTACAGCTTTGCATTTAATGTTTTCACTGAATTGTCAACTACCTCGAGCCATGGTTTTCCTGCTTTTACTGACTTTGCCTTTTGTAGCTTCTAACGTTCCTTTTGTCAGTCAGAGATTAGGCTTAATAGCCTGTCATCTAGTACTAGCTTCTGATCTCAGGTTTGTGAATACAATGTTTGAATAATCAGAGTCATTCAGCTTGGTGCAGAGCATCTTCTTGTCTTTAGACTTTGAAGAGCTTGA
The DNA here is from genome assembly GCF_029867415.1 of Vicia villosa. Taxonomy (NCBI): domain Eukaryota; kingdom Viridiplantae; phylum Streptophyta; class Magnoliopsida; order Fabales; family Fabaceae; genus Vicia; species Vicia villosa. The sequence continues at coordinate 109,959 of NW_026705689.1, forward strand.
GCGTGATACCATAAGAACTTCAATGCTTCTGTTTCTGATCTCATGTTCTTCTAATGCTTCATAGACCATGGTCTGATTCTGCTTGACCATCTTCTGATGTCTTGCGAGAGCATGTTATGATGTTGCAATCTTGAACCTTCTGAGTCAGTGCTTCTTAGCGCTGAATTATGCATAATCTTTATATATTTCCTGAAATGGAAAATGCAAAGGATTAGAGTACCACATTGTCTTATACAAAATTCATATACATTGTTATCATCAAAACAAGAATATTGATCAGAACAAATCTTGTTCTAACAATCTCCCCCTTTTTGATGATGACAAAAACATATATAATTGATATGAATTTGCAATTAGAATATCAGATGACAAAAGACAATTACACAGATATAGCATAAGCATATAATCAGAGTGTGTGAATATGTCTCCCCCTAAGATTAACAACCCCCCCTGAAATAAATACTAGAAGAATTTATAAATAAAAGACTTCCCTGAGTATTTTTCCATTTCAGCATAGACGTTCACTTTGCCTAGAACTTCAGAATATTCAGAGCTTCTGCTTCTTGCTTCCATAGGACAGCCTCAGAGCTTTGAATTTCTTCTTTGTTGTCATAGCATGCTTGATTGAATCAGAACATTCTTGAATGTATTAGAGCATCATCAGAGTATATTTACATCCTGAAATGTTTCAGAACATACTAGACAAAAATATCAGAACATTAGTGTATCAGAGCATTCTTAATAAATAGCATGTATCAGAGCATTTAAGAGAAAGAGATGTATCGGAGCATATTCTACAAAGAGAATATCAGAATATTCTTCTTGCTTCTGATCTTGAAGCTTCACAGCACTAAGCTTGCTTCAATTTTCCAAGAACGTGCTTCTTTATAGAATTGCTTTTCCCCATGTATTTGCTTCTCATGTTGAGCTTTTTTAGAATATCTTCAATCCTGCAAAAAATCTCAAAGACATAGAACTTGCAAATAATGTTAGGAAATGTTGAGACTTAATCCCATCAACTGATATAATAAACCAAATCAATTATCACGTTTCTCCCCCTTTTTGTCATAACATCAAAAAGCATTAAAAGATTCAGATGATAAAAGACACATAAAGTGAAGAAGATAATGATTTCATTAATCAACAAAATATCAGAAGTACACAAGGGATAGAAGCAGATGCAAGAAACAGATGCATAAAACAAGAAAACATCTAAGACCAAGACAGACTACGACTAGCCAAGCTTAGAAGCTAAGAGGGCCAGAAGGGTTTTAATCTCAGTAGTGTCTTCTGTTTGCGTATTGATAAATTATCTGAACTCATTGTGAGTATCCTCATGCTTGTTCAGACGAGAAGCTAGAGCAGCTTGATTCTGTTGAAGAGCCTTCATGGTGTTTATCAAAACAAAAGGTCCAGCAGAAGAAGCTTCAAAGCTATTGTCCATAAGAGGAGGATTCTCAACAACAGCATCGACCATGAGAACATCAGCTTGATTTTCCTTAATAGGAGATTGCATAGCAGGATGATTCTCAGCATCTTGATTCTCAGCAACAGCTTCTGATTCAGAAGCATCTTCAGCATACACAGGAGAAGGGATATCAGCATCTGGAGTTTCTAGAGCCAGAAGACTGTCAGCCAAGTTCTTAGGAGGTGTAGGAGCAGCTGGTTCTGATGGATATTCAACTTCTGGATATACCAAACTTGGTGCTTTAGCTGAGGGATTCTCCCTTAACTAGTTGAATATGGACTGAAAGTCTCCAGTCAGAACGTGATAGATAGGCTTCCACACGACCATAGCAAGAGGGTGAACTTCTTCAAGCTCATCATAAAATTCCTTCTCTTCAAGAGATTTCCAGCTTCTGATGGGATGATAGTACTTACCATCATCTAACTCCAAAAAGTAACCAGAAGATCCAGATGCATCAGCCAAGCATCTCTTCTGGATGTTCAAAAGATCAGTTTGAAAATCCTTCTAAAAATTTTTCCACAACTTGTCAGTGGCAACATGATCCATCTTGGAGTTATGACCAGCTTCAGAGTATCCAACCTTGTTCTGACCTTATACATTAACAAGTCATAACAGGTATCAATAGAGAGTTCAGGAGGATTGAAGGTGAAACGATAGTCAGGGTAAAGAAGACTATAGGGTTTAGATTCTCTTGAGAATAAAACAGGGGTAGTAGAAGAGAATAAGGAGGATGAAGAAACTGCGGTGGAGGTGGTTGAGATAGCATTTAGAGGTTGAGGGTTTAGAACTGGTGTAGAAAGAAGTGGACGGTTTCTTTTTGTGGTGGTGGAAGAAGATGGAATTTTAGAAGGAGGTGGCTTTTTCTGAGGGGGAAGGTTAGAAGAATCTGCATGGTTAATTTTATGAATGATCTTCTCAAACTGTTCTTCGGTTCTGGGTATTTTGAGAGACTCTGTAGGTTTCTTCTGTTTCTTTGCTTGCTTAGCATCAGGTCCTTCTTCTGTGACCTTTCTCTTCAGCTTATTTTCTTTCTTCTTCTTGTCCTTCTTTCTTAACTCATCCAGCGATGGAAGAGTTCTTCCTCGAATCCAAGCAGGATCAACAGAAGTTTGTGCTTTAACACATGACTTCAGATAGCGTTTAACAGATTTGTCTAGCTCCTCTTTGAACATGTGAGAGAAACTCACAACAGGAGTTCTTCTTGTCAGAATATCTAGAAACACTTTTGGAGGAGCGGTCACCTTTTCAATCAGCTGCATCCCTTTTAGAGACAGAGCATTCAGAATACTCCCTCAGATAGCAGTCAAGTTCTGAGACGTGCCAGCTGCTCTCAGAATATCTAACAAGCCACTCTCAATCAGAATATCTGAAATCATTCTTCCAAAAGGAATATTATTCTTCTTGAGTTTAGGATTTGTCTGATGTTCTTCATCTCTTGATTCTTCAATATTTGTTTTCATATGTTGAAAAAGAATGTGTGGTAGATTGACTCTCATGCCTTTTTCAATGCAGAATAATACATACTTCTGATCCTGATTGACATGGGTAGCAGAGTTTGATGGTTTTCTATGATAGGGAGATCCCAGAATGATCTCAGCCGATACTCTGTAGGAAGGCTTCAAGTCAGTAGTGTAGGGAGAGGCAACACCAGAAGAAAACAATTCTCTATCAATTTTATCCCAATCAGTTCTTCCATGAAGAGCACCAGTGATTCCATCTATACCATCAAGCCCATACAATTTCCTTATCAACTTCTCAGTCACAACAACTTCATGCCCTAGCACAAAGGAGATGATGGCAGTTGAAATAACCGTAGCATGTGTCCAGAATTCCTTAACCAGTAAGGGGTAAACTGGTCCAATCAACCTTTCAAAGAAGTTTGACCAACCTTGTACTAGCATTGCAGTTTTGGTTTTGAAATCATGTGCCATAAGATTTTCAAAATCCACCATTGTTTCACAGAGAACCTCCTGTTCATCATAAGTAATCGAACAAGACTTCAAAGGAAGATTTGCAGATTTCTTTTGTTGAACTTGATGTGACGATGATGCCTTGCGTTGAACATTTGAAGATGAAGCCATGGATACACACTGATATTAGGGTTTAGTAACTAGGCTTTATGCAAAACGAGAGAGATGAACAAATATAGACAACAAACAAAGAGAGAGAATGGAAATAGATGAAATGTTATGGAGATGAGTTTATATAGGCACAAATTTGAAATGAAATGCAATATGTTTCTAAATGAACAAGATTACAAAGATTGAATCAGTTAGCATTTAATGATGAGTGACGTTAGGGTAAAACGTGATATTTGAAATGATTTACACAGTTACCTAGGACGGCGTCTCATCAACTGCATGCATGCTTGTTCAATTAGAGTGAACACGTGTTCATCTTTTGGAATAGCTGGTGACAGCTGTTTTGCTTTAAAAGAGATTCTGAATCAACTTAGACATATGAAATGTTAGCAATAACAGAATCAAAATATCTAACTGATCAACAATAAGAACTTCTTATAAGAAAATCAGACTTATCATTTCAAATCTAATCCATATGTCATAACTTCTCATCCTTTCATTCTAGGCATAAATCCATACTGATATTCTTCTGAATGAACTTAAACCTATCTTCAGCTAGGGGTTTTGTAAAGATATCAGCCCATTGATGGTCTGTATCAACAAAGTTTAAAGATAGAACACCCTTCTGAACATAATCCCTAATGAAATGATGTTTAATCTCAATATGTTTAGCTTTGGAATGTAAGATTGGATTCTTAGATAAACATATAGCAGAAGTATTATCACAGAAGATAGGAATGTTACTCTCATATATCTGATAATCTTCTAGCTGACTCTTCATCCAAAGCATCTGTGTACTACATCCAGCAGGAGCAACATATTCTGCTTCTGTTGTAGAGAGGGCAATTGTAGCTTGCTTCTTGCTGTACTAGGAGATCAGGTGACTTCCAAGAAATTGACAACTTCCAGAAGTACTTTTCCTTTCAACTCTATCTCCAGTGTAATCAGCATCACAAAATCCTACTAAGTTGTATTCTTCAGATCTTCTGTAGACTAAACCAACATTAGTAGTACCTTTCATATCCTACTAAGTGAGATTCTCTAGGATCTGATTGGAATATTGCACACAGACAAACACTGAATAAAATATCAGGTCTAGAAGCAGTAAGATATAGAAGAGATCCAATCATACCTCTGTAGAGCTTCTGATCTACCTTTTTACTTACCTCATCCTTACCTAGAATACACGTTGGATGCATAGGAGTTTTTGCTTCTTTGCTTTCTTTAAGATTAAACTTCTTCATAAGTTCTTTCACATACTTGGTCTGATGAACATAAGTTCCTTCAGAAGTTTGATTGATCTGGATCCCAAGGAAGTACTTGAGTTCTCCCATCATGCTCATTTCAAACTCAGCCTGCATAGACTTAGCAAACTCCTTTCCAAGTGTAGCATTAGTGGTTCCAAAGATAATATCATCAACATATATTTGGCAAATTAAAATATCCTTTTTAAAGGTTTTACAAAAGAGAGTAGTATCCACTTTTCCTCTAGTGAAACCATTGTCCAGAAGGAAAGAACTTAATCTTTCATACCAAGCTCTAGGAGCTTGCTTCATGCCATATAATGATTTCTTTAATTTGAAAACATGTTCTGGAGACTTAGAGTCTTCAAAACCAGGAGGTTGTTGGACATATACTTCCTCATCTATATAACCATTTAAGAAGGCACTCTTAACATCCATCTGATATAGAGTGATGTTATATTGAGTGGCAAAAGAAATTAATAAGCGAATAAATTCTAACCTGGCCACTGGTGCATAGGTTTCAGTATAGTCAATACCTTCTTGCTGACTATAGCCCTGAGCAACCAGTCTGGCTTTATTTCTTACAACTTCTCCTTTTTCGCTTAGCTTGTTTCTGAAGACCCACTTGGTTCCAATGATGTTGAATCCTTTTGGTCTTGGAACAAGATCCCATACGTCATTCCTTGTAAACTGATTGAGTTCATCTTGCATTGCAATTATCTATTCAGCATCCTCCAGAGCTTGATCAACAGAAGTTGGCTCAATAAGAGATACTAGACCAAATTGACATTCTGCATTGTTCTTAAGGAATGCTCTTGTTCTGATAGGATCTTCTTTCTTCCCAATGATAACATCTTCTGAGTGAGCAGAGTTGAGTCTAGAAGATCTTCTAATAGTTGGCTCTTCATAAATTCTGAGATTCTCTAATGAAGCGGCAACTTGATCTTCTGAGACTTTGCTTCTGGGTTCTTCAGCTTCTGAGTTAGAGATTTCAATATCTGCAAAATTCTTAAACTGCTTTGGCTTTTCAAGACCAAGCTTATCATCAAATCTGATATTGATTGATTCTTCAACAATCAATGTTTCAGTATTGTATACTCTGTAGCCTTTTGAGCGTTCAGAATATCCAAGAAGGAAACACTTCTGTGCCTTAGAATCAAACTTATGCAGATGATCTTTAGTGTTCAGAATATAACATACACATCCAAATGGATGAAAATAAGAAATGTTGGGCTTTCTTGTTAGACGCTAGGCTTAAGGATCTAGAGGGGGGTGAATAGATGCCTCAGAATTTTTCGGGCTTATTCCAAACTTAGGTGAAAGCGTTCCGGGATTGACTTACGTCTATTCTGAACCACTATTGAAAGAATCGGATATGTGATTAAACCACAAAATAGTTAAAGATTAACGATGAAAATACCGCTTAGAGAAACAATTAGTTAAGTCAATGTAAATCGTTTAACTACTAGGTTGATTAACTTTGTTTCCAATGACTTGATATTAGTGAAGCAATATATCAAACACTTGGTGATAATATCCAAATTGATTGTGATTCAATGTGTGGTGACTTGTGATGTTTATGCAGAGTTTTATCTCACAAGTTTAACACTTGAAACGTTGATGAATTTGCAATTATAACCAGAACAAGCGAAACGTAAACGGAAATATAAAAGCGATAACAACACGATATTTGTTCCGGCAGTTCGTCGATCGTCCTCGCTACGACTACATCTGCCCCCAATTCCAAACGGGAATTGGGATGTCTTTCATTATTATTGAAAACAGTTTATACAAAGAAGATAACAAAGGGATAAACGATAAACCAATTATGTTGATCCTTTGAATCTTCTTCCCCCTTAATCTTGAGCCAGATCAAGGTCTTCCAAGAGCCTCACTTTGATCCCTTTTCTGTAGTGTCTTGAATTGCTTGAACCCTTGTTCTTCAATCTTCACACTCAGCTGGATCCTTGATGAAACCTCTTGATAAAAATCCTCAAAATTCACCAATCTTGGAGGACAAAACCCGCAGATTTTATTCACCAAAAACCCCACAAATCTTCACCCACTAGGAATCTTCAATTCCGTTCCATGGACGTTATCGATCTTGATCGCAAACCCTCAACGCAAAAATGATTGTGTGTAGTTGTGTTGGAGTTGAGAAGAAGATCGAAGATGAGAAGCCTTTGTGTCTCTTTCAGTTGTTGGTGTTAATTCTCAATAATTGACAGCAAACAATATATATGGGAGCTGGTATGTTGATGCAGAGCAAACATTCAATTTGGCAGTTTTTGAGAAGATAGGTTGACCCACTTTATTGATTAGGTCGACCTAACAGAAGCAGATTTAATCAAGTTGTAATTGTTGCCAGTTAGGTTGACCTGTTGAAGGTTTAGGTCGACCTAAAGTGTAATTGTTTCCAGTTAGGTTGACCTGTTGAAGGTTTAGGTCGACCTAAAGTCAGTTGTTGCCAGTTAGGTCGACCTGTTGAAGGTTTAGGTCGACCTAAAGTCAGTTGAAATACGTTCTTGGGACTTTTCTTCAGTTTAGGTCGACCTAGGAGTGTGGGTAGGTCGACCTAACAGTGACATGTGTAAATTCCTTCAGTTTAGGTCGACCTAGGAAGGTGAGTGGGTCGACCTAACAGTGGCATGTTTGTATCTTCTTTGTTTGCCTTAATTTGAGTCAACCAAATGATGCACTGGGTCGGCCTAGTTGATGCAAAACCATATGTTGAGTAATTTGAGCTTTATAGGTTGACCTTGACACAGGGTAGGTCGACCTACATTGTCTTAGATAGCCAAAACTTGATTTTCCTTGAGTTATCCACTTGTGCTTTTGTGTTTGCTCACTTATGATGTTTGCCATGAATCGAAAACTCCTTGGTGAGTATAGGCTTGTACTTACATTTCTGTTCTTCCACAAGTCATAAGGAGTCTTATTGAGAATAGGTCTTATAGAGATTCTATTCTGAATATAACATGCAGTGTTTATTGCTTCTGCCCAGAAATGCTTAGCCATATTGGTTTCACTGATCATGGTTCTGGCCATTTCTTGTAGAGTCATATTATTTCGCTCTACAACTCAATTTTGCTGTGGAGTTCTAGGGCAAGAGAAATCATGGGCAATACCATTTTCTTTGAAATAAATCTCAAAGAATCTGTTCTCAAATTCGCCACCATGATCACTTCTAACCTTTATGATTTTACACTCTTTCTCAGATTGGATCTGAGTGCAGAAGTCAAAGAACACTGTATGAGACTCATCCTTGTGTTTCAAGAACTTTACCCATGTCCATCTACTATAATCATCTATGATGAATAATCCATATTTCTTCCCTCTGGCAGATGCTGTTTTGACAGGGCCAAACAGATCAATGTGCAGAAGTTCTAGCGGCCTAGAGGAAGAAACAACATTGTTAGACTTGAATGCAGGTTTGGAAAACTTCCCTTTATGACATGCTTCGCAAAGAGCATCTGATTTATATTTCAGATTAGGGTGTCCTCTGACCAGATTAAGTTTGTTAATCTGAGAAATCTTTCTCAAACTAGCATGGCCTAATCTTCTGCGCCAGACCTATTGCTCTTCACTAACAGACATAAGACAAGTTACCTTCTGATTCTTAAGATCTTGAAGATCAATCTTATAAATGTTGTTCTTTCTCTTGCCTACAAATAGGATTGAGCCATCCCTCTGACTTACAACTTTGCAAGACTTTTGATTGAAGATTATGTCATAACCATTGTCACTTAATTGACTTATGGATAATAAGTTATGAGCTAATCCATCTACAAGAAGTACATTAGTTATGGAAGGAGAGTTACCAATACTTATGGTTCCAGAGCCAATTATCTTGCCCTTCTGATTCCCTCCAAACTTGACTTCTCCAGCAGACTTAAGCACCAGGTCTTGGAACATAGACCTTTTTCCCGTCATGTGCCGCCAGCACCCATAGTCCAGGTACCATGACATGTTTTGCTTTGTCTTCTTTGCTGCCAAGGATATCTGCAACAAAAATTATCTTCTCCTTAGGTACCCACATTTTCTTGGGTCCTTTCTTGTTAGTTCTTCTCAAGTTCTGATTGAACTTGGGTTTAGCATGATAATTAACAGGAGGTGCAACATGATATTCCTTAGTTTGAGAAACATGATATTTTCTAGTTTGTGTCACATGCTTCTTAGTGTGTGTAATGTGAAAACTCTTAGCATGTGATCTGAGCCTAATATCATGGGAGTGGCCATACTTGAACTGATCATACAAGGGCTTGTATGTGATTTTCATATCATCTACAAGTTCAAGTTTGTATGGGGTTTCACCCTAATAGCATATGCCAACTCTCTTGTTTCCACTAACTGCATATATCATAGAGGCAAGTTGAATTCTTCCAATACCTCTAGATAAGAACTTCCTGAAACTCAAGTCATATTCCTTAAGAATATTCTTCATGCTTGGAATAGACTTTGCTGAACTAGAAGATGACTCATCATCTTTAGATAATTTTAAAACTTTTTCCTTAAGTTCAGAATTTTCTAATTCATGTAACACCCCAAATCTACCCCGCAATTATAAGCGAAAGTCAGAGTGCATTTAAAAATATTCATCAAGGATGGGATGTCACAATTGGACTTAACCAAATAACCATACTTATATTGCATTTAACAAAGATACATAGCATTCGGAACAAAACTTCATTCACCACTTACAGCTTAAACTTATAAACATCTTTCAATTCAATTTAACGCAAATGTCATCATAGAATACAATAATCAAATAATAAAGACTAATTCCCCCGAGTGCTACATATCAGAGCAATGGACACCAACTCGACTTGCCATAACGCAACATAAAGACTTCACCTAGATAACCTCGGACATCCAGGACTAATCTTGAGTACCTGCCCATTTCCCATGGTAGGGGAAATATCAGCAAAGGGGTGAGATATCTTACAATATAAAGGAATGCATGATAATTAATATAGGAGATATAGATCATACAAACTTTCACCACTTCGCATCACATAACATCTCACAACATATTTTCATCGCAAAATAACTGATCAATATAATACAACTTTGTCATAACGGCAACAATATCATTAAATCAGTTAAGGCAACATATTCAAATTCACAATTATACTATCATCATGTCACAACAACAGATCATCGACTCAACAATTCAAATAACATAATCAACTTATGAAATGGCAACAATGTCAACAATTAACCATGACAATATATGCAATTCACAAGTAAGATCCCAACACATCACGATAAACATCTCATCATCAAGTCAACACATCACCACAAACATAATAAAATATGACTCAAATGCAATTCACATGTGACTCGACTTATGCAAATGCATGTGGTACCATTTGGAGTAAAACTCCCATCGTCTCAAAATTTGCCAGTGGGCACACCGTCGCTATTTGCCATCAAGGCCACCGTCGCTATTTGCCATTAAGGCCACCGTCTCTTTATGCAATGGATGTGACTCAATAAATGCATCATCCATACAAACCACATAAACAATATGTCACAACATCATCTAAATCACCATCGAACATTATCAATATAATGTCGAACTTCAACAACAACAAAATCATCATCATTCATAAGAATGCATCACTTCACAATCACGTCACTATGTTGCATCATCATACAACAATAATTCACCTCACAATACATCATAATACAACTTATCAACATTGACCATACAGCCTACGACAATAACAACAATTTCCACATACTAGCGACAACGACAACAAATTCATCATGTTAACAACAACAACAAATTCATCATGTTATAATAAACATCAACAATTCATCATATTTCCAACACATCAACACATTCATAATATTTCTTAATTCAAGTAATCATCATAATATGTTATATTCAACTTCATATATATTGTTAATTCATCGCATGGCATCATCGTCGACTCATACATATCAAATACGCACAATTAATCGCATATAGCATACAACATCTTTATCAATTATGCATATCATCACATACATCATTATCTCATCATAAGGAAAGTACATATCATCATCTCAATAACATTGTATCATCATAAGAAAACGTACATCAAGTTATACTACAACATAGTTATGTCAATTCATCACAAAGAGCATACTTCATATATTATTAACACAACATAGTTCATCACTTAATCCTAATAAACATAATAGGAAACTATATCATATGAATCATTTTATTACATCATGGTATAGTTCATTACATTAGCTTTCCAACGCTTCAAACGGCGCCTAAAACGGAGTTACGGATCAAAAGTTACATAATTTCAAAGTTTAGAAAAAGTTCTGCAAAACAGGGTTCGCGGCGCCAACAAAGTTCGCGGCGCGAACTGAGTGAATCAAATATTCCTAAGTTTCTTCCAAGCAGTTCGCGGCTCGAACAGTAGTTCGCGGCGCGAACTGGCAATTTCAGAAAATCCCAAATCTCAGAAAACAGCATACGAAACCCATCCTAAAACCCCAAAACTCAACCCAAATCAAGCTGAAAACACCAACCATCATGAACAACAATGGAATACATGTTATAAACACAAATACAACACATATTATGGATCTTCCAACATCATAACAATCATCAAACATCAATTAAAACACATTTCAAATCATAAATTTACACATTTGTTCATAAACCCTAACATCTCTACACACAACTTCCATGGAGAATAACATACAATCTAACCCACCATATACATCATCATGCCAACCCTTAGAGAGTAAGAACCCCACCCTTACCTTAGCAAAAGCTTCACTTCCTTCAATGGAGCTCTTCCTCTTCATGCCATAGCTTCCTCTTCTTTCTCTTCTTTCTCTTCTTTCTCTTCTTTCTCCACAAAATGAGTTATGAGGCCAAACCTCTAAAACCCTAACTCTTACTATCATTCTCACTAATGGGCTTAACCCATAACCCATCCATTGTGTTCTATTCTTTCCACTTAGTCCCAATTCATAATCTCTCTTTAATTACTCCATTAAGCCAAATATCACACATAAATAATTAACTGAAGGATAGAAAAACACTTAGAAAGGGGGGGGGTTTGAATAAGTGTAGCTTTAAAAACTTGACAGATAAAAATAAATTGCACAGTTATTTTTATCCTGGTTCGTTGTTAACTAAACTACTCCAGTCCACCCCCGCAGAGATGATTTACCTCAACTGAGGATTTAATCCACTAATCGCACGGATTACAATGGTTTTCCACTTAGTCAGCAACTAAGTCTTCCAGAGTCTTCTGATCACACACTGATCACTCCAGGAACAACTGCTTAGATACCCTCTAAGACTTTCTAGAGTATACTGATCCACACGATCACTCTAGTTACAACCTGCTTAGATAACCTCTAAGACTTCCTAGAGTATTCTGATCCACACGATCACTCTAGTTCCTTACAACTTAATGTAATCAATTCTAAGAGTATTACAATTGCTTCTTAAAAGCTATAATCACAAACTGTGATATTTCTCTTAACGTTTAAGCTTAATCTCACTAATATATTACAACAGCAATGTAGTGAGCTTTGATGAAGATGAAGATTCTGAGCTTTGTTTTAACAGCGTTTCAGCAAGTTGATATGAGTTGTTTTTGTTCAGAATCGTTACACTTGCTTCTCATCAGAACTTCATATTTATAGGCGTTGGAGAAGATGACCGTTGAGTGCATTTAATGCTTTGCGTGTTCCGTACAACATCGCATTTAATGTTATACGCTTTTGTCAACTACCTCGAGCCTTGTTCACGCTGTGTCTACTGACGTTGCCTTTAATAGCTTTTAACGTTCCTTTTGTCAGTCAGCGTAGCTTGCCACGTGTACTTCCTTCTGATCTGATGTTTGTGAATACAACGTTTGAATATCAGCAGAGTCAAATAGCTTGGTGCATAGCATCTTCTGATCTTCTGACCTTGAAGTGCTTCTGTGCGTGATACCATCAGAACTTCAGTGCTTCTGATCTCATGTTCTTCTGATGCTTCCATAGACCCATGTTCTGATTCTGCTTCGACCATCTTCTGATGTCTTGCCAGACCATGTTCTGATGTTGCATGCTGAACCCTTTGAGACAAAGCTTCTGAGCGCTGAATTATGCATACTCTTTATATATTTCCTGAAAAGGAAATTGCATTGGATTAGAGTACCATATTATCTTAAGCAAAATTCATATTATTGTTATCATCAAAACTAAGATAATTGATCAGAACAATCTTGTTCTAACAATCTCCCCCTTTTTGATGATGACAAAAACATATATAAATGATATGAATTTGCGATCAGAAAGAGCAGACGGCAAAAGACAAATTACACAGCTATAGCATAAGCATATGAATATGTCTCCCCCTGAGATAAATAATCTCCCCCTGAAATAAATACTCAAAGAACTTTAATAAAAGACTTCCCTGATTATTTCGGTAGAGACGATCACATAAGCTTCTGTCTTTAGAGAATTTATAGCTTCTGACTTCTGCTTCCATTGGACAGCTTCAGAACTAGAATTCCTTTAGATCCCTAGAACACTCACAGCTTCTGATTCCTGCTTCCATCTAGGACAGCTTCAGAACTTGAATTTCTTTGATCTTCAGAACATTCACAGCTTTCTGATTTCTGCTTCCATTTAGGACAGCTTCAGAACTTGAATTTCTTTGATCTTCAGAACATTCACAGCTTCTGATTTCTGCTTCCACTTAGGACAGCTTCAGAACTTGAGTTTTCTGGATCTTTAGAACAATCACAGCTTCTGATTTATGCTTCCCTCGGATAGCTTCAGAGCTTGAATTTCTACCAACCTCACTTCATGCTAGATTTGTATCAGAACATTGTTGAATGTACCAGAGCATCATCAGAGCATCTCTACATCCTGAAATGTTACAGAACAAAAAACTAAACGACAAAAGTCAGCATGAACGAGTCAGAACATAAAATGTATATTAGAACACATGATATGTATCAGAGCCATATAGGCTAAAATAATGTATCAGAGCAAATAGAATTTTGTCAGAGCAAATAGACAAATATGGATCAAATTCTATTATCAGTGCTTCTGATTCATTCTTCTTTCTTGCTTCTGATTTCTGAAGCTTGACAGCACTCAGCTTGCTTCAGTTTCCATGAGCTTATTCTTTTTACAGAATAACACTTCTTATGGTTTTGCTTCTTGTGTTTGCTTCTTGTCTTCACTTCTTTATATCTGCAAAACACTTAAACCATATAGAACTTGCAGTTCTTGTTAGTAAATGCAACTGATTAAATCAAATCATTTATCACATATTTCTCCCCCTTTTTTGTCATATCATCAAAAACAGAAAAGATTCAGAGACAAACAGAACGAAACACACGGAGGAAGAAGATGATTTCATTTAAGTTCAAACAGCAGATACAGAAGTACATGAAGATAAGTAAGATCAGATGCACAAAAACAAAACAGATGCAACGGAAAGAAAGAAACAACACAGACTCAATCTAAGATGGCCCTAGCCTTGACAAGATCTTGGCCAGCATCTCTTGAACCTCATTGTTGTGTTCTTCTTGCCTCACCATGAAAGCGCTATACTTAGCATTGAGTGAGCTTTGCTCATCCTGTCTCTTCTGAATTTCTTCCAGAGTCCTTGCAAGACGAGAAGATTCATCAGAAGAAGCTTCACCGCTTTCAACCACATGAATAGCAACTTGATCTGTAGCTTCCATGGATAGATCATTTGCAGGGATTTCCTCAACAGGATCTGATTCAGCAACATGATCTTCAGCATCTGCTTCTTGCATAGAAGCATCTCCATATTCTGCAGCAGGAATTTCCGAGTCTCCATTCTCAAGTGCCTGAAGAATGGCAGCAAGATTCCTGGGAGCAGAAGGACCTTCAACTTCTGGTGGGTCAACAACTTCTGGAATGACCAAGCTTGGGTCTTTCTCAGAAGGGTTTTCCCTTAGATAGTTAAAGAGAGTCTTGAAGTCTCCGAGCAGAACAGGATAATCAGGAATAAAGATAACAATATCCCTGCATGGATTTGCTTCCATTTCAGTAGCCAGTCTTAATTGTTCCATCTCATCCAAGAAGGGCTTCTCTTCCAACAGATGTCTTCCTTTGAGACTAGCAAACCAGAAGTCTTCATAATTCCTCAGAATTCCACGAGGTCGTGGGGCAGCAGCTACACAGGCTTCCTGAAGTTCTAAAAACAGAGCATCTGATTCTCTGCGAACGATTCTCCAGAAGTTCCGCATAGCAACATCATTCAATCCAGAACTTTCAGCAATTCTGAGAGTATCAAAGATACTTCTGAGATTCCTCTTTATGTTTTCAAAAACTACACCAATAGGGTATACAGGGCGGAATTTTATTTGGGTTTTTGAAAAGGCAGGGTTGGAAGTGAAGTACGGATGAGGTTCTCTATCCAACCTATAAGAAGATTCTGCTTCAGTATCAGAATCTAACACTACTACTTCAGCTTCAGGACGAGGCTTGGGAGTGTAGTTGCAATCACGGAGCAGCTGCTCATGTGATGCAGAGGTTGGAAGAGGAGAATCACAAAGATTGTTTTGGGAGGTGGAGGGAGTATGTTCAAAGGTGGCATTGGGAGAAGGTTGAGGTGGAAAGAGAGTTTGAAGGGGTGGTATATCCAGAACAGGATTTATGGTAGGTGGAGAGGAAGGAATGGTTATAGGAGAAGATGGAGGTGTAAGAACATGTACAAATACAGGTGATTCTGATGTGGCTTTTATTGGTTCAGGTGTAGGGACAGCCTCTACTGGTGCATCTTCTGAACGAACAGCAGGAACAGAATCAGGTTCAGAAATGCATATACCTTTGGAACCTCTCAGAAAAGCTTTGGCCACATCCTCAGTCTTCTTCTGCTTCTTACTCTTTGGCTCTTCAATAATCTTTGCTTTGCCCCTAGAGATTTCTTTTCTTCTGACATATGCCAGAACTTCTGGTTGATTCTCAGCCTCTTGAGAGACATTTTCTTCATCAGACTCTTGAAGAATCATCTTTCTTTTTCTGTTTATCTTCTTCTTAACAACTTCAACAGTCTCATCATTGTTATTTGACTTCTTCTTCTTTTTCTTCTTCTCAGCTTCCTTCTTATTCTTCTCAAAATCAGCAGATACGGCCTTAACAACTTTTGCAATTACTTCTTCTGGGACTACCTCATTCTTAGTGGTAGCAGCAACTTCCTTAACAACCTTCACCTGATTAAAGGAGGGATGATCAAACTTTCTTTTGGTTCTTTCTTCCTTCTTGCGATTCACTTTAATAGGAGCACCTTTGTCTTGATCTTTAAGACTCTTATCCTCTTTTTGTGACTTCAGATACTTAGTTCTGACTTCAGGTACCTCACTATTGAAGAAGGTTTCAAAGTCAGCTAGAACTGGTTTTCTTCTGATTCTTGTTCCAACTAGAGGTTGAGGAACTTTGAGGATAGTGTCAATTATTTTCATCTTCTTTAAAGAAAAAGCATTCAGACAGGATCCAGAGGTGACAGCAAGGTCTTTGATAATACCTTCAGACTCCAGACTCTCAACAATCTTGGAATGCACCAGAAGGTTTGTAATAATTCTACCAAAAGGAATGATTGTTCCACCATTTTCTTTTCTGAAAGCGTTTCTGGAATCCTTTACTGCTTTCCACATATGGTTGAAGATAATGTAGATCGCATCAACCTTCTTCTGAGTGGCAATGCAATAAAGAATATACCTTTGCTCATTATTGATGAAATCCGCGGCATATGTTCCTTTCCTATGGTAGAAGCACCCAAGAAGGATCTTTGTCCAGATTTTGTAGACATCTCTCAAATCCTTGACGCTTTTTGTTCTCTTGACATTTGGATAGAGAGTGGATAGAACATCTCCCAAATCTGCCCTTTGATCAAGCTCAAAAACCCCTTCAGGGTTTTTCAGATCAAACATCACTCTTAGGATGTTTTCAGTAATAACAACAAACTTTCCATGGACGAAAGAAAGTATAGATTTTGGAGCAACCACAGCATGTGCCCAGAACTCCTTGACAAGATCCGGATAAATTGGGCCAACTAACTCAGCAAACAACGAGGTCCATCCTTGAAAGATGATGTCTTCTTTAAGATGAAATTCATTTTCTTCAAGGTTGTCAAAATCAACCATGAGTTCACAAAGAACTTCCAATTCATCTTTAGGAATGGAGCATGCAACAACAGGAGTGAGTTCCTGGTTTGTTTCATTATGCATATGGAGAAGAGTAGATGAACCAACATTTTGAGATGAAGAAGCAGCCATTGAAACAGAATGATCAAAAGAGAAGAGCAAATTCTGGGTTTTCGGTTAGGGTTTTAGAAACGACTAAGAAGCTTTCAAAAAGAAGGTATGCAAGAAGAAAGAGAGACAAGGGAGCGAAAAAGATATATGAGATGATTTGAAAAGAATATATAGAGACAGATTTGAAAAAGAAAATAATAAAAAATATAAACTGAACAGTTCCAGAATCAAAAGAAATCAATTTTATTAAATGATGAGTGACGTAAGGAGAGAGAACGTGGTAAATGAAATGATTTAGAACAGTTACCTAGGTCGGCGTCTTTTCAACTGCACGCTTTGTACTAACCGTACAGACACGTGTTCATCATCAGATAATGGATGACAGGTGTGAAATATTCAATAGGCTTTACGCCTTCTGATTCCGATCACAGCTTCTGGAGATTTACATCTTTGTTCTGCAGCTTCTGATAAGATAAAACTGTATCTGCAGAAATTCTTAAGCTGCTTTGTTTCATCAGAAACAAGTTTATCATCAAACCAGATATTTATTGATTCGTCCACAATCAATGTTTCAATATTGTATATTCTGTAGCATTTAGAGCAATCAGAATAATCAAGAACGAAACACCATTGCTTTAGAAACAAACAAAACAGACGGTTTCAAGACTAATAAACTTTCTTTTCTGATCTCTTACGAACATAGTTTCTTCAACAGATTTAAGTACCAGAACTTGGAAGACAGTCCTTCTTCCCTTCAAGTGTTGAGAACATCTTGAGTCCAGGTGACATGACATGTTGATTTTTATCTTCTTTGTTGCCAAGAGAATCTGCAAAAGAAATAGTCTTTTTCTTTGGTACCCACATCTTCTTGGGTCCTTTCTTGTTAGATTTTCTCAAGTTCTGATTGAACTTGGGTTTAACATTGTAAGTAATAGGAGGAACAGCATGATAGTTTTTAATGTGAGTTTCATGATATTTCCTAGGTTGTGTCACATGCTTTTTGGTGTGTGTTATGTGAAACCTTTGAGCATGTGAAGTGTGCCTAATATCATGGGAGTGGCCATACTTGAACTGATCATACAATGGCTTGTATGTGAATTTCATTTCATCAACCGGTTCAAGTTTGTATGGGGTTTCACCCTCAAAACCAATGCCAACTCTTTTGTTTCCAGACACAGCATATATCATAGAAGCTAGCTGACTTCTGCCAATACTTCTAGATAAGAACTTCCTGAAACTTAAATCATATTCTTTCTGAATATGGTTTAGACTAGGAGTGGATTTTTCTGAGTCAGAAGGAGATCCAACATTATTGGATAATTTTAAAAGTTTTTCTTTTAATTCAGAATTTTCCAACTCAAGCTTCTTTGTTTCAAATTCAAATAGCTTTTTCAGCTTTTTGTATTTGAGACTAATCTGAGACTTGACTTCCAGAAGTTCTGTTAGACCGGAAACTAACTCATCTCTAGTAAGTTCAGAAAATACCTCTTCAGAATCTGATTCTGATGTAAATTCTGATCCGTCATCTTCTGTCGCCATCAGCGCACAGTTAGCCTGCTCATCTTCAGAGTCTGAATCATCTTCTGACTCATCCCAGGTTGCCATAAGACCTTTCTTCTTATGAAACTCTTCTTGGGATTTTCCTTCTGAAGTTTTGGACATTCATTCTTGAAGTGTCCAGGCTCATTGCATTCATAGCACATGACCTTCTTCTTGTCAAATCTTCTGTCATCAGAAGATTCTCCACGTTCAAATTTCTTTGAACTTCTGACGCCTCTGAACTTCCTTTGCTTGGTCTTCCAGAGTTGATTTAGCCTTCTGGAGATCAAGGACAGTTCATCTTCTTCTTCAGATTCTGATTCTTCAGGATCTTCTTCTCTAGCCTGAAAAGCGTTAGTGCATTTCTTGATATTGGATTTTAATGCAATAGACTTACCTTTCTTTTGAGGCTCATTTGCGTCCAGTTCTATTTCATGGCTTCTCAAGGCACTGATAAGCTCTTCCAGAGAAACTTCATTCAGATTCTTTGCAATCTTGAATGCAGTCACCAAAGGACCCCATCTTCTGGGTAAGCTTCTGATGATCTTCTTTACGTGATCAGCCTTGGTGTATCCCTTGTCAAGAACTCTCAATCCAGCAGTAAGAGTTTGAAATCTTGAAAACATCTTTTCAATGTCTTCATCATCCTCCATCTTGAAGGCTTCATACTTCTGGATTAAAGCGAGAGCTTTAGTCTCCTTGACTTGAGCATTTCCTTCATGAGTCATTTTCAAGGACTCATATATGTCATAGGCCGTTTCCCTGTTAGATATCTTCTCATACTCAGTATGAGAGATAGCATTCAGCAAAACAGTTCTGCATTTATGATGATTCCTGAAAAGCTTCTTCTGATCATCATTCATTTCTTGCCTTGTCAGCTTTACGCCACTGGCATTTACTGGATGTTTGTAACCATCCATCAGAAGATCCCATAGATCACCATCTAGACCAAGAGAGTAACTTTCCAGTTTATCTTTCCAGTATTCAAAGTTTTCACCATCAAATACCGGCGGTCTAGTATAACCATTGTTACCGTTGTGTTGCTCAACAGAGCCAGATGTAGATGCAGGTGTAGACTTTGCAGTTTCATCAGCCATCTTTTACTGAAGCGTTTTTCTCTTCCTGAATCTTTTCTAAACACGGTTAAGTGCTTGCACCTTAGAACCGGCGCTCTGATGCCAATTGAAGGATAGAAAAACACTTAGAAAGGGGGGGTTTGAATAAGTGTAGCTTTAAAAACTTGACAGATAAAAATAAATTGCACAGTTATTTTTATCCTGGTTCGTTGTTAACTAAACTACTCCAGTCCACCCCCGCAGAGATGATTTACCTCAACTAAGGATTTAATCCACTAATCGCACGGATTACAATGGTTTTCCACTTAGTCAGCAACTAAGTCTTCCAGAGTCTTCTGATCACACACTGATCACTCCAGGAACAACTGCTTAGATACCCTCTAAGACTTTCTAGAGTATACTGATCCACACAATCACTCTAGTTACAACCTGCTTAGATAACCTCTAAGACTTCCTAGAGTATTCTGATCCACACGATCACTCTAGTTCCTTACAACTTAATGTAATCAATTCTAAGAGTATTACAATTGCTTCTTAAAAGCTATAATCACAAACTGTGATATTTCTCTTAACGTTTAAGCTTAATCTCACTAATATATTACAACAGCAATGTAGTGAGCTTTGATGAAGATGAAGATTCTGAGCTTTGAATAGAACAGAGTTTCAGCAAGTTAATATGAGTTGTTTTTGTTCAGAATCGTTAACCTTGCTTCTCATCAGAACTTCATATTTATAGGCGTTGGAGAAGATGACCGTTGAGTGCATTTAATGCTTTGCGTGTTCCGTACAGCATCGCATTTAATGTTATACGCTTTTGTCAACTACCTCGAGCCTTGTTCACGCTGTGTCTACTGACGTTGCCTTTAGTAGCTTTTAACGTTCCTTTTGTCAGTCAGCGTAGCTTGCCACGTGTACTTCCTTCTGATCTGATGTTTGTGAATACAACGTTTGAATATCAACAGAGTCAAACAGCTTGGTGCATAGCATCTTCTGATCTTCTGACCTTGAAGTGCTTCTGTGCGTGATACCATCAGAACTTCAGTGCTTCTGATCTCATGTTCTTCTGATGCTTCCATAGACCCATGTTCTGATTCTGCTTCGACCATCTTCTGATGTCTTGCCAGACCATGTTCTGATGTTGCATGCTGAACCCTTTGAGACAAAGCTTCTGAGCGCTGAATTATGCATACTCTTTATATATTTCCTGAAAAGGAAATTGCATTGGATTAGAGTACCATATTATCTTAAGCAAAAATTCATATTATTGTTATCATCAAAACTAAGATAATTGATCAGAACAAATCTTGTTCTAACAGATTACACATGGTCTCTCATATGCCTCAAAGGATCCTCATGCCAAGTTGCAAGCTCTGATTCATAAGATTGCTCAGTCAAAAGTTCAAATGGTCAACAGTCGACTAGTTTGACCTAAAAGTCAATTGTGGTCAAAGTACAGTCAAATCTCCTGATTTTTGGTCAACATCCTCATTTGGTAGTATCATTCATCATTTTATCAAGGATTAATCATGATTCATCAAGGAAAGTTCCAAAATCATCAAAAACCTAAGTTTCTAAATTAGGGTTTTTGAGAAAGTCAACCCAACTTTGACCAGCCATAACTTTTACATGGAACATCAAAAATTTCCCATCCAAATCTCATCTTAAAGGAAATTGAATTTTCTACAACTTTGTCTCTCACAAGCCAAGGCCATAAATGCACCATTTGGGAGATATGAGCCAAAAACATTACAGGTCCTTCTAAAGGATCGCAGAAAGCTGTTTTTTGTCAGGAGCCATATCATCAAGATAAAATCTTCAAATGGAAAATATGTTCCAAAGTAACTTTTAGAGGACATCTTGGGCTTTCCAAAAAGTCCTAGTTCATCTCCATATGATAAATATTGAATGAGTTATGGCTCGCATAAGTTGGTCGATTTTTGAGAATTACATAAAGCCCTAAGTGATGAAATTTATATTTTTGAGTATTGGGCCCTTGAATTTGTATTATCCACGTGACTCCAAGCTCAATAAAGGCCCATTGGTCATATATAGTTTATTTCATGATTTTATTTTATTTACATTTGATTTTATTCATTTAAATTCAAATAAAATCATATTTTAATGAAATAAATTTTATTATTCATGTTCCAAATATTTAATCAATCAAAACCCCATCCAATGGTCAATAATGAATGAGAAATATGCATGAAATAGAATAAAGCTCAAAATAGAAAGATTTAGTGCAAATCAAAAATCAAATATTTTTTCCATGATCAAAGGTTGATTTCTCTCCAAGTTATTTACCCTAATTACTTCCTCCATATGTAAAGAGACTCCTCGCTATATATTCTACAAGACCAAACAAAACCTTAGTCTTCTCTCATGCATTCAAGAGTCACAAAATTTTCCATAAGCGAGGGCATAAAAAACTCTTGGTATAGCCAAATTCAATCAACTCTAGAGGTCGTATCATCTGCCTAAGGCTACCAAGGATTGTTTCCAGTCGGCAGACAGGTTCATAGCACATGGGAAGACCTTACATTCGTTGCTCATGGTTTGAATAAAGTTCTTTAATCTCAAGCTTCTAATTCATTGCATTTAAATTGATTCTTTCGTTTTCAGGGTTTCAAGCTCTTTTAGCCAAAACCAATGCCACAAATGGATTCACGGCATCTTGTTTAGTAAGTCTGGGTGCCATTGAATTTTGTTTAACGCATGTTTGAGGTTTTTTTAAAATTGCAGGAAATTTGGAGGTTTATTCGCAGGTAAACCGGAAGCAAAATCCCCACCAAAATCCGCAGGAAAGGGGGGGGATGAAAATGAATAGTTCGCTTGACTCCCCTCGTCACACGCGTGAGCTCGGGAATGGACGGTCAACAATCCCAGCTTCTCTCCCCGTCCCCTATTGGCTAGTAAAAAAATCAACCCCCTCTCTCTCTTTTTTTGATTCGTCAGCATAGGATATGTGGGCCCTATTTGACTTTTGGTTTGAAATTTTTTGTTTAGAATTTACATATAATAATGCAGGTTCCATTTAAAATCATCAAACCATGTACCTTCAAACCATTTAATAATGCAGCTCAGTTGGCAAGGGGACCATTGATTAAGGTTGCGTGGGTTCGAACCCAGACATTGACAAATTACTTTTTTTAGTGTATTTCTTCACAGATCCCACGCGCGCTGTTCACAGAAGCCTATGATACACCTTCATCCACCACCATCTGATCAGTAGCTGGATGGAATATGACGCATCTAATAGGCAGGACCATGATGTACCCTCAGCAAGGAGATGCATACGATTACACGCCCAGGTTTTCTTTATAGTCAATTATTTATTCCTTTTTTGTTTCATTGTTTATTCATTCAAAACTTTCTTTATAATTTTATTTTCTTCAATTTCTTTTAAAAAACTAAACCTTTTTTAAATACATAAAGATCAAAAAAAATTTATATTTTTTATTTAGTTATTTTAAGTAATTTAAATTAGTTTTAATTAGGTTAATATTATTTTAATTAGGATTTAATTAACTTAGTAATTAGGTTTTAATTAAATTTAGGTTATTAATTAATAATTTAAAATTAAGTTTTAATTTAATTTAGGGAAAATAATTTAGGCTAATTAGGTTTGTGAGTTTAACCTTAATCAATCAACATTGATTTTTATTATCAACAATGTAAGAGTTGTCTATCCACTGTAGGTCAATGTTCTTTTTTAGCCATAAGGTTTCTTAACCATGTTTTTTAAACTTATCCTTTTATTCGCGAACTCTTTTCTCATCTCCCACTCCAGTGTATGTCGCATGTCATTAATCCTTTATTTTAGTTTTTGCCTTTTCTTTTATTTTTGCCTTTATTTTAATTTTTGCCTTTACTTTAATTCCCTCCTTTATTTTAATTCTGCCTTATTATTGTTTTGACTTTTATTTTTATTATTCGCGTTATTATTGCTTGCTGTTATTATGTATCTGCCCCAAAGCCTTGTAAAAAGTTTTCTACCTTTCTGCCTTTATTTTTCCGCCCACAGGTGTTTATTGTAATAGCGTAGGAACTTTTAATTTTTGCCTTTAATGTTGTTTATATTAAACTGTTCTATTTTCTGCGTGGTTAGTAATCCTAGGGAGTGCAAGCCTGTTAAATTACATAGAATCCCTAATTTTGCAAGATAAATGTAATCGAAGTTAACCACGTGATTGCGCACCCACACATGTTGCACCCCAAAATTTGCCCATCTAATTATTCTTAATTGGCTTATGTTTCTCGTTTCATCTACATCTTAGGTCATAAATAAACCCATGCATTCATTTAATCAATAATTGAGCATTGGAATCAAGGGTCTTAGTAATAAGGGTTTTTCTATGGTTTAGAGACTCTCCTCTTTATTTAAGATTATCAAGCTACAATAAGCATCTCCATCAAGATCTCTACGAAAAAAGAGATATCAAGTGTGTATCTCAAGGAAAGATGAAGTTCCTGGATCATTACTTAAGTGTGTTTGGAGTTCATTAATTGGAGGATAGACTTAAGGTTCACTTTATTTCTATAAGTTTGATTCATCTCCAAAGATTCTTCAAAGCACTGCATTATTCTTTCAATCATCTGTGGCTTGTCAAGCAAGTTAGCCTAATTTGAAGAATTGAGGTTCCATCGATTCAAAATTGGATTTGGAGTACTTATTCAAATGCCTAAATGATTCAAGGTTGTTCAATCAATTTCGTGAATCTAATTATTGCTTGATCATGGTACAAAGACTCGACTCATAGTAAATTCAAAAAGGAGATTCGAGACAACATCATTCAAGACTCCTTCAAATTTTACAAAATCCATTACCAAGGTCCCCAATTATTACAAGCCCATGGAAAATAGAAAATCATTACAAAAAGCCTACTTTATTTACAAATTCAAGCTGAGATCATTATGTTCAAATTACAAAAAGAACTACACATAAAAAAGGTTTCAAAGTCCTCCTCAAATGCACCATTTCGTCTTCGAACCGCAAGCAAATCCTTCAAGTCCATTCTGTTTCATCTTCATTATGGTGCTAGCCACATTTCACCAAGTTTCTACACGAACCTGCCACAAAAATCATACAATCAGCAGACTTACAACAATCACAGCAAAACAAGATCAGTCCCTATATTTAAAACCAACCTGCATCATCAATGTACAAAATAGTCACCCATACAGTCCACAAATATGTCAAAACAGATAAAAGTCATACAAAAACAATACAAGGAACTTGAAGAAGACAGGGTCTTGCATATGTTCAAATCAGTATATCTCAAGGAACGGTTCGGCAAACTCAATAACAGTCAGTATGTTTTCTAACTGACCTCGGAACCAATTTCTAACTGACTTACAACAGTATGTTTTCTAACCCATAACCACTCTTCAACTAACCAAGTTCTAATAGAACTAACCATCCCTTAACTTAACACTTCTCAGTTTCCATCTATAACAAATTCAAACCAACCTATAACTAACCTTCCAAAATCAGTTACAATCTATAACTACCAAAACAGAAAAAACAGCCCTAACTGAATCTAACAGAAAGAGAAGAGAAGAGTTTACCTATATATATGCTCAGGTCTTCACTTTCTTGGAGCCTCCACCATTTTTCTTCATTGATCTTCACCACTCTCCACAATCAACTTCATCTTCAATTCTCCACAAATCTTCTTCACCTCCTATTTCATCCACCATCTCAATCTCCACCACGATTCACCATCACCTTCACAAAGAGCTCCCCGTGAAGCTTCCTCAGAGCAATCATCAAGCTCTGAATGAAGCTGAGCTGGACCATTTGTTCACCCCCGCATTTTTCACTCTCCAACCTTCATCTCCTTCAAGCTCTTCCTTCTCACACACTTCACTTCTTCTTCTATCCCTAAGTTCGCAGAACTTCAAACTATACCATCTTCGTCTTCACCTCTTCGCCACACGAATTCACTTTCAGCTGCAATAACAACAGAAAATCAGAGAGAAGAGAATTCAGAACAAAGTTCAATAACAGAAAAAAAACAAGAATGGAAATTAACCTCTGAATCTTCCCGGATCTTCATCTCCTGTCCGATTGAACGTTTCATCGCAACTTCATACTCATATAACTGCCACATCCGCGCGAGTTTCTTCATCATCACGTTCATCATCGTCTTTGAACCTTCATCTACAAATCATCGCAAGAACCGCATCGCAGTCGTCATCAATATTCATCTTCTTCATTTCTTCACCTCATCGCAACAACAACGGCGGCAATTGCAAGACAAAGAGAAGGAGTTTGTCGTCGCGTTCATCACGGTGGCAATCAGCTATTGGAAGGATCATCGGAGACGGAGAGGATCAAAGCCGCGCCGCCATCGGTTCGTTGAGAGAGGAGGGAGACGCTGAGCTTCAAGCATTTCAAGAGGCACAAATAACGTAACCCTAAAGCCCTCTTCTTCTTATTTTATTTTTCGGTTTTTTTATTAATTGATATTAATTATGGTTAATTGTATTGTATAAAATTAATTCTGATATGATTAATGTCTTAATTATCCATTAAAATCTGAATCCATCAATTAATCAAAACTCCAATGGGCCATGTCCTCTGGGTCCTGCACCCCAATTGCTCTTCATACCAATAATTCAGGTCACACCCCTTAGTTCCATTTTTTTTTTGATTAAATGCATGGTTTAATTAGATTTCTACCAATTTTATTTAGGTGATAAATGATAATTTTTCTCCTATTAATTCTTAGACCTTAATCCATTTTTTGACATATAAAAATAAGCAATAAAAATATTAGTTTAGGCTTTTATTTTAATTCTTTTGCTTGATTAGAAGTCTTGTTCTATGTCATATAAAAATCAATAAAAATAATAGTCCTTTAAATTCGATTTTTTGTACCATTTTGCATCGTTCACTTTCATGTCTTGTACCATATCTTCAAGTGTTTATGTTAGTCACTTTACACTAATCTTTGTATCGTTACTTACTTGTACTTTTACTTGTAATTTCGATCTCCGCTTATGCTTATATTCTCATGTCGCTTTTTGCTCCTAACATTTAGGTAGAATCATAACATTAGACTAGTTTTCATTTTAGGCTAGTTTTCCTTCTTTTCTTTTCAACTTTTAAAATACTTAATAAATATCGATGAAGATCATACCGTTACTATATTTCATAGTAAGAAAGAAATGATTGAGGCGTAGGCCTTGATGTATGTTCTTTCCTACTTAGCGGAGAAGAAATGATTGAGGTGTGAAGCCTCGATGTATTTCTTAACCGTTGTTTAGAGAAACGATCGTGGTGTAGGCCTCGATGTGCTTTCTCTAAATATGCAAAACAAAACTCTTTTTGGTATGATCTAAGTCACAAATTAATTTCCCTTAAAAGACACCTAAACAAAAACACTTCAAAATATCTAATAAAGGCTCAGAGCTAATCAAAGTGAGGAAGTGATGCGATGCCTTGTAGTAGGTTTTCGTCCATCATGGAATCACACATAAAAAATACAAACCAATTTTCTCTCTTTTCTCTTGCCTCCGAGGCATTCTTTCTCTTGCCTTCAGGGCATTCTTTCTCCTAATCGGACACGTTACTTCCGCTCCATTCCCAGCTTAAGACTCCAGAGGTCGAGCAGCGGAGTGCGAATGTAACTTCGTCCACTAAAAAACACAAAAACAAACAAAAACTAAAGAGCCGAACTACGGCGCTCTGATTCCCGAAAGGGATACGTAGGCATCAAGTCGCGGGGCTTGAACGAGCACAACTATTTATAAACCTTATTTTCCCCGTGTTTCTTTTCTTTCATTTGCATGCATTTCCTTAGTAATTAAGCTTTAGATTTATACACCCTTAGAATAGAACAAACATAGGTGGATACCATCGAGTACGATGGGCGTGAGGGGTGCTAGTACCTTCCCCTTGCGTAACCGACTTCTTACCCGATCTTTGGTCGAAAGACCTTCTCTTATCCATTCTTTATTCCAGGTTTTCTGATATTCCTTTCCCTCTTTGGGATAAATATATTGGTGGCGACTCTGTTCATTTCGCGAGCGTGCGACAGCTGGCGACTCTGCTGGGGAACTAGCTTAGTCGATCCTAGCTTGTGTTTGCTTTCTTTTCTTTGGGTGTTCATTTATTGATTTATTGCTTTATTGCTTTACTGCTTTATTGCTTTACTTCTTTATGCCTTGCATATCATGACTATTTATTGCCTGCATATCATGTTTATTTTCTCGCATTCTGGACTATATTATGGGTCCCCGTGGGGGCCGCATATTTTCTCTGTTTGCAGGTTGGGTGGGATTTCTATGAGGTAAAAGGCCCAATACCCAGGCCATGAGTGATACCTTAGGAACTAGGAATAGAGTGGCCATGACGGACAGAAGACGTATGTCTGATTGATCCGATCATGTATCCACGGGCAGAGCTTGGTTGAACGAGGCAATATCGTATGATTGCGCCTACTTTCAATCCTCTGTTGGCTTTTTGACCTACCTTATACTAGATCACACCTGTGAGAGGGGTTGGGAAATTTTGTTTTGCAGGAAAACATGCCTCCATCCTACCTTAAACCATTCAGACTATCTATCATAATCAACGTCGAACCTCTGAATCTGGAGGTTTGACCTTATGTGACTTTTGCAAAGGCTATCTATCAGAATCAACGTCGAACCTCTGAATCTAGAGGGTTCGACCATCTTTGACTTATGCACCGCCTAGTTATCAAGAATGCAACGTCGAACCTCTGAATCTAGAGGATTCGACCATATCTTATTGACCATGAGAAGTTATTATCACAAGAGGCCTTGATCCTTGATCCTGATTCCTACTGCATTTGCATCATCATTAACATTTTTGCATTCATGCATATGCATCCATGGTTACCAAGGACTCTTACACTCTTCCTCTCCATCAGATCAGTCAAGACGATTCCTCCACACCGATATCTAACAAGAGCTCACAGAAGAAAAATCATGGGGAATTACAAATAAGATCAAGCTACCATCAGAAAACTCCATGCCCCCTAAAGGGGGCACCTTCCACCAATGGAGCCTAAAGACTTTGTGTTTGTCAGAGAACATTTCATTTGCATCAAAATAAGGCCAAGCTTGCCATTGTATAGATTTCTCAAGTATTTTCAACTGCATTACTTTTGTTGTTATCAAGTACTCCTCATTGTAAGAAACTCATTCTGTTTGAATAAATAAAAATAATGCAATATACATGTTTTTCTCAAATCATTCCATCTTTGTCATTATGTTCATTGATACTCCACTCATTTGTCTTAAGCAACTAAAAAAAGGAGGATGATGAAAAATCAAAAACACATGAATCACTAATTGTATGCTTTTGGAACAAGATCCTGCTGATGATGTACAGGCATTGTTTCTATCCTCAAACACCGGAGTTATAAGGGAGTGAATCCTTCGTCAACCCCTTTTGAGCCAAAGGAGTAGTAGTTTCTTTTCAAAAGATACAAAACCCTCAATCTTAACCAAGGGGCAGGGTAGTCTTCAGTTAGTGCGACTGAGCGCTCGACTTTCAGGTATTCCATCAGAGGATCAATCATATCTCATATCCTACAACAAAAGAGCACAATCCACAATGGATGTCTCCCATTCACTAAGAAGAGGGCAGTCACAACCTTTCCTTCAAGTCAATCACAAAAGCCATACAACTTGTTCCCGAACGAGGCAAAAAGAGAATGAAAAGAAAGTATTGAATCATGATCAAAAAAGAAAGAAGCAATAGCCCGCTAAGTCAAAAAGAAAAGCTTTGAAGCGAATGACTTAGGCAAAAACTGGGGCATATCCCGCTGGACAACAAAAACCAAAATCAAAAGAAACTTTCTGTCCAGGCAAAAGTTAGGGAAAGCAAAAGACAAAAGCAAAACAAAAATCCTCCAAGGGACAAGTTGTTGTGACCATCAATAAAAGCACCAAAGGGTGACTGCCACCTCCATCAAAGCTACAAAGGATCCTCATCCATCACAATCCTTCCTGAAAGATGAACACTCGTGTCAAACTAACTGAACGTAGGACTGGAGGACATCATGAAGAGGGGTGGGTTAAGTAGAACTTGAGCCTTTATCCTTTGTTTCTCAAACCGTGAACCCGGCCACGTTACAACCCTCAAAAGTCCTAATTGAAGCAGGGTTCGTTCCGAAAGCATACAAACTGTAAAATCATGTCAAACTGACTCCTAATGTTGCTGTGTCACTTGTGTTAGTATCAGTATAACATTTTGACAAATAAAACTTTTCTCTTGAGATTAACATGTGCATTGCATTCTCATTATCCTTTTCAAAACAGAATTGTCTCTAACTTGAAAGTAAGTACTTGATACCAAGGAAAGTTCAACATTAAAATTCCATCGAGTAATCTTACAAAGGCAAAGGTTGATCATCTACTGAGCAAATATCTGAAGAGTTCCTTTCAATCTGGGGCATTCAGTCCATGATCTACGCTGGGGCAGACCATTGCAAATCTCCATGATTCAAGCATATCAAAGTCATACATCGAGACAAGTGTCGAGGAGTCAAGCTAAACACCTCACCTCCACAAGTTCTATCCTTCAAGCAATGACCTTCCTACAAGGAACACTCCATTCACTCCTAGTATCATGGAAACAATCATTCCATTCATAATCATACATACATCATGCATATCATTGCATTTTCATTATCATTTCTCCCGCATGATCCAATCATCAATAAATCAGGGGCATCCACCCTATATTGAATCAAGCGGAATTTCAGAACTCCGCCTAATCTATTCCACAAAGCAGAAATCATAATCAATCAGTACACTGCATATAGAATCCATAACATTGCATCATCAGAAGTGCATTAAGTAAGTCAAACATTTGCATGTGAAGCATAAGCCAAGTTACTCATCAGATGGGTTCTCTACAAGCATTCAATTGATATTCCACTGGATCACTCGGAGTTACCATTGTGGTGTCATCTCCCAAAGTCAATCATGTTCATCTTTCTTCAACCCAGAGTTGATGTCTTTGTGTTCAACCCAGAGTTGACTTTCCTTTCATCTTTTAACCCCGAGTTAATTATCTCTTCCCACTCAACCCAGAGTTGACGGTTATCCCTTTTTCAACACAGAATTGATGTTTTGGTGTTCAACCCAGAGTTGATTTCCTTTTCAACTTTTAACCCCGAGTTCATTATATTTTCCCACTCAACCCAGAGTTGACGGTTATCTTATGTTTTTTCCATTCAACCCAGAGTTGACTTTTACCTTTTATTCAACCCAGAGTTGATCCCTTGTCTTTTCCCACTCACCCAGAGTTGACGGTCACCTTTTATTCGACCCAGAGTTGATGTTTGCCTTTTATTCAACCCAGAGTTGATGCTTATCTTTTTCCCACTCAACCCAGAGTTGATGGTTGTCTTGTTTCTTTCCCACTCACCCAGAGTTGACGGTCACCTTTTATTCGACCCAGAGTTGATGTTTGCCTTTTATTCAACCCAGAGTTGATGCTTATCTTTTTCCCACTCAACCCAGAGTTGATGGTTGTCTTGTTTCTTTCCCACTCAACCCAGAGTTGACGGTTTCCTTTTCTCTTTCCCACTCAACCCAGAGTTGACGGTTATCTTTATTCAACCCAAAGTTGATCCTTGTCTTTTTTTCCCACTCAACCCAGAGTTGACGGTTACCTTTTCTCCTGTTCAACCCAGAGTTGATTTCCTTGCTTTCTTTCTCAACCCAGAGTTGATGCCTATTATCCTGTCCCATTAATACTGATTTCCCTTTCCGTTCTCAACCCAGAGTTGATGTTTACCTCTTATTCAACCCCGAGTTGACTTCCCTCTATTCTTCGACCCAGAGTTGACCCACTTTTCTTTTTCAACCCAGAGCTGATGTTTATTTCATTCCTAACCCAGAGTTAACTTGCTCAACCCAGAGTTGATACACTTTTCCTCAGTGGAGTTGACACCATTTCTTCCCTAGTGGATCTTATCTCTCATAAGGCAAATTTTCAGGTTCACTTGGTATTTAATCTTCTTCCACCTTGAATGCTCGAAAGGCTAACGCCAATCTCTCCTTCAGGTTTAAGACGATTAAATAGGGGCAGCTGTTGCACCCCAAAATTTGCCCATCTAATTATTCTTAATTGGCTTATGTTTCTCGTTTCATCTACATCTTAGGTCATAAATAAACCCATGCATTCATTTAATCAATAATTGAGCATTGGAATCAAGGGTCTTAGTAATAAGGGTTTTTCTATGGTTTAGAGACTCTCCTCTTTATTTAAGATTATCAAGCTACAATAAGCATCTCCATCAAGATCTCTACGAAAAAAGAGATATCAAGTGTGTATCTCAAGGAAAGATGAAGTTCCTGGATCATTACTTAAGTGTGTTTGGAGTTCATTAATTGGAGGATAGACTTAAGGTTCACTTTATTTCTATAAGTTTGATTCATCTCCAAAGATTCTTCAAAGCACTGCATTATTCTTTCAATCATCTGTGGCTTGTCAAGCAAGTTAGCCTAATTTGAAGAATTGAGGTTCCATCGATTCAAAATTGGATTTGGAGTACTTATTCAAATGCCTAAATGATTCAAGGTTGTTCAATCAATTTCGTGAATCTAATTATTGCTTGATCATGGTACAAAGACTCGACTCATAGTAAATTCAAAAAGGAGATTCGAGACAACATCATTCAAGACTCCTTCAAATTTTACAAAATCCATTACCAAGGTCCCCAATTATTACAAGCCCATGGAAAATAGAAAATCATTACAAAAAGCCTACTTTATTTACAAATTCAAGCTGAGATCATTATGTTCAAATTACAAAAAGAACTACACATAAAAAAGGTTTCAAAGTCCTCCTCAAATGCACCATTTCGTCTTCGAACCGCAAGCAAATCCTTCAAGTCCATTCTGTTTCATCTTCATTATGGTGCTAGCCACATTTCACCAAGTTTCTACACGAACCTGCCACAAAAATCATACAATCAGCAGACTTACAACAATCACAGCAAAACAAGATCAGTCCCTATATTTAAAACCAACCTGCATCATCAATGTACAAAATAGTCACCCATACAGTCCACAAATATGTCAAAACAGATAAAAGTCATACAAAAACAATACAAGGAACTTGAAGAAGACAGGGTCTTGCATATGTTCAAATCAGTATATCTCAAGGAACGGTTCGGCAAACTCAATAACAGTCAGTATGTTTTCTAACTGACCTCGGAACCAATTTCTAACTGACTTACAACAGTATGTTTTCTAACCCATAACCACTCTTCAACTAACCAAGTTCTAATAGAACTAACCATCCCTTAACTTAACACTTCTCAGTTTCCATCTATAACAAATTCAAACCAACCTATAACTAACCTTCCAAAATCAGTTACAATCTATAACTACCAAAACAGAAAAAACAGCCCTAACTGAATCTAACAGAAAGAGAAGAGAAGAGTTTACCTATATATATGCTCAGGTCTTCACTTTCTTGGAGCCTCCACCATTTTTCTTCATTGATCTTCACCACTCTCCACAATCAACTTCATCTTCAATTCTCCACAAATCTTCTTCACCTCCTATTTCATCCACCATCTCAATCTCCACCACGATTCACCATCACCTTCACAAAGAGCTCCCCGTGAAGCTTCCTCAGAGCAATCATCAAGCTCTGAATGAAGCTGAGCTGGACCATTTGTTCACCCCCGCATTTTTCACTCTCCAACCTTCATCTCCTTCAAGCTCTTCCTTCTCACACACTTCACTTCTTCTTCTATCCCTAAGTTCGCAGAACTTCAAACTATACCATCTTCGTCTTCACCTCTTCGCCACACGAATTCACTTTCAGCTGCAATAACAACAGAAAATCAGAGAGAAGAGAATTCAGAACAAAGTTCAATAACAGAAAAAAAACAAGAATGGAAATTAACCTCTGAATCTTCCCGGATCTTCATCTCCTGTCCGATTGAACGTTTCATCGCAACTTCATACTCATATAACTGCCACATCCGCGCGAGTTTCTTCATCATCACGTTCATCATCGTCTTTGAACCTTCATCTACAAATCATCGCAAGAACCGCATCGCAGTCGTCATCAATATTCATCTTCTTCATTTCTTCACCTCATCGCAACAACAACGGCGGCAATTGCAAGACAAAGAGAAGGAGTTTGTCGTCGCGTTCATCACGGTGGCAATCAGCTATTGGAAGGATCATCGGAGACGGAGAGGATCAAAGCCGCGCCGCCATCGGTTCGTTGAGAGAGGAGGGAGACGCTGAGCTTCAAGCATTTCAAGAGGCACAAATAACGTAACCCTAAAGCCCTCTTCTTCTTATTTTATTTTTCGGTTTTTTTATTAATTGATATTAATTATGGTTAATTGTATTGTATAAAATTAATTCTGATATGATTAATGTCTTAATTATCCATTAAAATCTGAATCCATCAATTAATCAAAACTCCAATGGGCCATGTCCTCTGGGTCCTGCACCCCAATTGCTCTTCATACCAATAATTCAGGTCACACCCCTTAGTTCCATTTTTTTTTTGATTAAATGCATGGTTTAATTAGATTTCTACCAATTTTATTTAGGTGATAAATGATAATTTTTCTCCTATTAATTCTTAGACCTTAATCCATTTTTTGACATATAAAAATAAGCAATAAAAATATTAGTTTAGGCTTTTATTTTAATTCTTTTGCTTGATTAGAAGTCTTGTTCTATGTCATATAAAAATCAATAAAAATAATAGTCCTTTAAATTCGATTTTTTGTACCATTTTGCATCGTTCACTTTCATGTCTTGTACCATATCTTCAAGTGTTTATGTTAGTCACTTTACACTAATCTTTGTATCGTTACTTACTTGTACTTTTACTTGTAATTTCGATCTCCGCTTATGCTTATATTCTCATGTCGCTTTTTGCTCCTAACATTTAGGTAGAATCATAACATTAGACTAGTTTTCATTTTAGGCTAGTTTTCCTTCTTTTCTTTTCAACTTTTAAAATACTTAATAAATATCGATGAAGATCATACCGTTACTATATTTCATAGTAAGAAAGAAATGATTGAGGCGTAGGCCTTGATGTATGTTCTTTCCTACTTAGCGGAGAAGAAATGATTGAGGTGTGAAGCCTCGATGTATTTCTTAACCGTTGTTTAGAGAAACGATCGTGGTGTAGGCCTCGATGTGCATTCTCTAAACATTCACAAAAGAACTCTTTTTTGTATCTCCTTTACTTAGCGGAGAAGAAATGATTGAGGTGTGAAACCTCGATGTATTTCTTAACCGTTATTTAGAGAAACGATTGTGGCGTAGGCCTCGATGTGCTTTCTCTAAATATGCAAAACAAAACTCTTTTTGGTATGATCTAAGTCACAAATTAATTTCCCTTAAAAGACACCTAAACAAAAACACTTCAAAATATCTAATAAAGGCTCAGAGCTAATCAAAGTGAGGAAGTGATGCGATGCCTTGTAGTAGGTTTTCGTCCATCATGGAATCACACATAAAAAATACAAACCAATTTTCTCTCTTTTCTCTTGCCTCCGAGGCATTCTTTCTCTTGCCTTCAGGGCATTCTTTCTCCTAATCGGACACGTTACTTCCGCTCCATTCCCAGCTTAAGACTCCAGAGGTCGAGCAGCGGAGTGCGAATGTAACTTCGTCCACTAAAAAACACAAAAACAAACAAAAACTAAAGAGCCGAACTACGGCGCTCTGATTCCCGAAAGGGATACGTAGGCATCAAGTCGCGGGGCTTGAACGAGCACAACTATTTATAAACCTTATTTTCCCCGTGTTTCTTTTCTTTCATTTGCATGCATTTCCTTAGTAATTAAGCTTTAGATTTATACACCCTTAGAATAGAACAAACATAGGTGGATACCATCGAGTACGATGGGCGTGAGGGGTGCTAGTACCTTCCCCTTGCGTAACCGACTTCTTACCCGATCTTTGGTCGAAAGACCTTCTCTTATCCATTCTTTATTCCAGGTTTTCTGATATTCCTTTCCCTCTTTGGGATAAATATATTGGTGGCGACTCTGTTCATTTCGCGAGCGTGCGACAACACACCTTTAGGGTTATCCCTCTGGTTGCCTTGTTGCCTTATTATTGTTGCCTTGTTGCCTTATTTATAGTCAAAGTCCCTCGATTCCGAGGATACCTAAAGCAAGGTTGCCTTTAAAGATTGAAATCATCATATAATATTTTGTCCCTTAATGCTGCCTCGAAATAAGATGATTGTCCCAATTGCTAAGGTATCCTCGAATGATGCCTAAAAAATTAATGACTATTATATCCTTCCCTTAGACTACTTGTCCTGTTTATGGCATGAGACAGTCTTGTGGCGAACGATTATTCTCGATGACCCTTAAACATCCAATTGAAAGACTTCCTGCCCTCTCATGGTATGGATAGACCCTTTCACCCTGAAAAGCTAAAAGAACAAATTTCAAAACTTAGGGTAGTTGCTACTAATTGCTTGCTCTAAATTCAAAATCTTTTTCCCACTCTTTTCAAAATCAAATTCAAAAAGAATACGCTTATTTACAAGCTAAAGTTCTTCTTCAAAGTTTTTACTATTCACACACGACACTTTTCAAATATTTTTTGAAAACAAAGTGAGCTAAGCAATTAAGAGCCCATGGATAACCATGGATGCAAAGGGTGCCTTACACCTTCCCTTTGTATAACCTA
Source organism: Vicia villosa (assembly GCF_029867415.1). Classification (NCBI taxonomy): domain Eukaryota; kingdom Viridiplantae; phylum Streptophyta; class Magnoliopsida; order Fabales; family Fabaceae; genus Vicia; species Vicia villosa. The sequence goes on from NW_026705689.1 coordinate 146,298, forward strand.
CCCCCAAACTCAAAATCTTTCAAAGGTCTTTCCTGTTCTTTTTGCCTTTCCAATTAGATAAAATAAAAGTCAGTGGCGACTCTTGCTATCCGCAACATTTCAATAAAGTCAGTTCACCGTATTACAACAATGTTTTGGTATTTTTTGCAAGAGTTCTCTTTTACTGCTTCTGATCAGAACTTCTATATATAGGCGTTGAGAGAAGATGACCGTTGGGTTGTATTTAATGCTTTGCGTGAATAGTACAACTTTGCATTTAATGTTTCACACTTTTGTCAACTACCTCGAGCCATGCTTTTCCTGCTTTTACTGATTTTGCCTTTTGTAGCTTCTAACGTTCCTTTTGTCAGTCAGAGATTAGACTTAATAGCCTGTCATCTTGTACTTGCTTCTGAACTCAGATTTGTAGATACAACGTTTGAATATCATAGTCAATCAGCTTGGTGCAGAGCATCTTCTTGTCTTCTGACTTGAAGAGCTTGAGCGTGATACCATTCAGAACTTCAGTGCTTCTGCTTCTGACTTCATGTTCTTCTGATGCTTCATAGTCCATGTTCTGATTCTGCTTGACCATCTTCTGATGTCTTTCCAGAGCATGTTCTGATGTAGCCATCCAGAACCTTCTGAGTCAGTGCTTCTGAGCGCTGAATTGTGCATACTCTTTATGTATTTCCTGAAATAGAATATGCAAAGGATTAGAGTACCACATTGTCTTATACAAAATTCATATATAATGTTATCATCAAAACATAGAATATTTATGAGAACAAATCTTGTTCTAACAATCTCCCCCTTTTTGATGATGACAAAAACATATATAATTGATATGATTTTGTAACCAGAATATCAGATGACAAAAGACAATTGCACAAATATAGCATAAGCATATAATCAGAGTGTGTGAATATGTCTCCCCCTGAGATTAACAATCTCCCCCTGAAATTAATACTAGAAGAATTTATAAATAAAAGACTTCCCTGAGTATTTTTCCATTTCAGCCGAGACTTTCACTTAGCATAGAACTTCAGAATATTCAGAGCTTCTGCTTATTGCTTCCATAGGACAGCTTCAGAACTTTGAATTTCTCCTTTGTAATCAATTGAGTCCAAGCATGCTTGATTCTATCAGAACATTCTTGAATGTATCAGAGCATTCTTACATTCTGGAATGTATCAGAGCATGTTTGATATTATCAGAGCATTCTTAAAAAATATATCAGAGCATGAATGTGTTGGAGCATTCTTCTTGCTTCTGATCTTGAAGCTTCACAGCACTAAGCTTGCTTCAAATATTTAAGAGCATGCTTCTTTATAGAATTGCTTTTCCCCATGTATTTGCTTCTCATGTTGAGCTTTTTAAGAATATCTTCAATCCTGCAAAAAATCTCAAAGACATAGAACTTGCAAATAATGTTAGGAAATGTTGATACTTAATCCCAGCAACTGATATAATAAATCAATTCAATTATCATGTTTCTCCCCCTTTTTGTCATAACATCAAAAAGCATAAAAGATTCAGATGATAAAAGACACACAGAGTGAAGAAGATAATATTTCATTCATTAATTAGAAGATACAAAAGATAGAAACAGATGCAAGTCAAAAGAGATGCATAGAAACAAGGAAAACAACTAAGACCAAAGAGATACTACGACAGGCCAGGCCTAGAAGCTAAGATGGCCAGAAGGTTCTAAATCTCAGTAGTGTCTTCCTTCTGATTCTTCATGAATGATCTGAACTCATCATGAGTATCCTCGTGCTTGTCCAGACGGGTAGCCAAATCAGCTTGATTATGTTGAAGAGCCTTCATAGTGTTTATCAAAACAGAGGCAGAAGGTCCAGCAAAAGAAGCATCAAAGCTATTGTCCATCACATGATAATTCTCAGCATTTGCTTCAACCATGAGAACATCATCTTGATTTTCCTCAGCAGGAGTTTTCTCAGCAGGATGATTCTCAACATCAGCTTCTGATGCAAAAGCATCTTCAGAATACACAAGAGCAGGGATCTCAGCATCTGGATTTTCAAGAGCCAGAAGAATGTCAGCCAGATTCTCTGGAGGTGTTGGAGCAACCGGTTCTGATGGGTATTCAACTTCTGGATATACCATATTTGGTGCTTTAACAGAGGGATTCTCCCTAAGCCAGTTGAATATAGACTGAAAGTCGCCAGTCAGAACGTTGTATTGAGGCTTCCACACAACCATAGCCAGAGGATGCACTTCTTCAAGCTCATCAATAAATTCCTTCTCTTCAAGAGATTTCCAGCTGGTGATGGGATAGAAGTAGCTTTCTTCAAAGTCCTTAAGAAATCTAGAAGGGCTAGGAGCATCATCCATACAAGCTTCTTGAAGCTTCAGAAGGTCAGATTGAATCTCTCTTCTGAAAGCTTTCCAGAGATTCCCAGAAGCAACATAATCCATGTTGGCATTATGTGCTACCTTTAGTGCATCTAAACCTGCCTGTACCTTAAGCTTAACAAATTCAAAACGAACACCAACAGAGAGTTCAGAAGGTTTGGTTTGGAATTTGGTGGTTGAAGAGTCTGGGTTCAGAATGAAGTAGGGTTCAGGTTCTCTTTCAAGAGTGAGCAAAGATTCTGCTTCATTCTCAGAGTCCAAGACAACAACAGCAGGGTCAGGGCGAGGTTTAGGTTTGTAGTTACAGTCACGCAATAGGTTGTTAAAAGAATCAGAATCAAAAGATTCAGAAGCAGCAGTATTGCGGACTTCAGGATTGTCTACAATAAGGGGTTGGAATGAGGAGGAGGTTGAGAAATGGAGAAAGTGGTATGAGGAGGAAAGAGGGTGTTGAGGGGTAAGATTTCAAGAAATGGTTCAGAAACAGGGTGGTTAGAAACAAGATCAGGCGCAGTGCCTTTAGTCTTGGGTGAAGGAGGAGGGGTGAGAACTTTGGTGGTTGGAGGTGATTTAGCTGGGGCTTTTTGTGGTTGAGTTTCTGGTTGAGAGAGTGGGGGAACTTCTGTTGGTACAGATTTTGAATATAAAATAGGTACAGAACCAGGTTCAGAAATATGAATACCAGAAGATCTCTTCTTGTGAGGCCTCTCAGATTCATCTCCAACTGCCTTCCTCTTCTTCTGAATCACTACCTTCTGCTTTCCTTTTGAAATTTCTTTCTTCCTTTCTTCTTCCTTCTTCTCTTCTTCTTCCTTATTCTATTCTCTTTCAACAACTTTCTTTTCTTCTTTCTTTTTCTTGTCTTTCTTCTTCTTATCTTTCTTCTTTTTCTTCTTCTTTTCTTCGTCCTTCTTATCATCCTTCTCATCATCCTTCTTCTGCTTTTTCTTTTCAACTTCACCTTCTTTCTTTTGATTCTCCTTCTGTTCCTCATCCTTTTTTTCACTTCTCTTCTCTTCACTGATAGATGGAAGGTCTAACCTTCGCTTTGTTCTTCTTTCTTGCTGGGGCACAACTTCTGAAAAGACTTTTGATACTCCATCCTTAGTAGTCAGAAGCTTTTGCTTGCTGATCCAGATAGGATCACATTCAGAACCAGCTTCCCTGTGTATAGCAAGGTAATGAACCATAACTTCTAGTCGTTCATTTCTGAAGAACACTTCGAAATCAGCCAAAATAGGACCTCTTTTGGTTCTAACTTCTGGATTTGATTGAGGAGTAGTATCAATAGTCTTGATAATGCCCATCTTCTTTAGAGTATTAGCATTTAGAGTACTCCCAATAATGGTGTAAGGATTATTGATTATACCAGCAAACTCCAGTTGTTCAACAATCTTAGCTTGAACCAGAAGATTGGTGATGATCCTCCCAAAAGGAATAACATTCCTCTTTTTGTTTGGATACTTCAGCCTGTTTTCATCTCTAGAGTCATTCACAGCATTCCACATGTGATTGAATATGATGTAAGGAATATCCACCTTCTTCTGAGTACCAAGGCAATACATGATGTATTGTTGGTCTCTATTGACAAAGTTTGATGAACTAGTTGACTTCCTGTGGTAGAAGCAACCCATAAGAATCTTAGTCCATATCTTGCATATGGTTTTCAGATCCTTAACCTCCTTTGATTTCTTCCCATTTTCACAAATTTCTGAGTAGACAGCATCCTAGTCTGTTCTTGGAGTTGCTTCAGTAGCACCTTCAACATTCATTAACCCAACCAACTTTCTCAAGGTGGTTTTAGTGATAAGAAAGAATTCACCATGAACAAGAGAGATGATAGCCTTAGGCATCACGGTTGCATGAATCTAGAATTCCTTCACTAGGTCTGGATAGACTGGTCCATAGAAATCATAGAACATTGGCGCCCATCCTTGAAACCTTAAATTCTCTTTAAGATGAATGTCATGTTTTTCCAGATTTTCAACATCAACCATTAACTCACAGATGACTTCAAGTTGATCCAATGGAATCGAACAAATGATTGGTGGAACAAGGTGTTGCTCTTGTTCTTGTTGTTGCTGAGATGAAGAACTATCATTCTAAGTAGAAGGGGAAGCCATGGAAGCACTTCTGAGATTTATGGGTTTCTTTTTAGGGTTTGAGAAAAGAGAGAAAAGGTTGCAGAAACGCATAAACTTAGAGAGAATGAATTTGAGAAAAGAGAAAATGAGATTATGAGAGATGTATAAATAGACACGGATTTGAAACAAAATGCAATTAAGTTCTAAGAACAAACAGTTACAGAATGCAGAGAATCAAATGCATTTAATGTTGAGTGACGTTAGGGTTAAAACGTGATATTTGAAATGATTTGCACAGTTACCTAGGGCGGCGTCTCATCAAATGCACGCATGCTTGTCCCTATAGAGTTAAGACGTGTTCATCTTCTGGAGTAGCTGGTGACAGCTGTTTTGCTTTAAAAGAAATTCTGAATCAACTTAGACATATGAAACGTTAGCAATAACAGAATCAGAATATCTAACTGATCAACATTCTCAAAACTTCTGATAAGAGAATAAATGATCATTTCAAATCTAATCCATATATCAGAACTTCTCATCCTTTCATTTTGGGCATAAATCCATACTGATATTCTTCAGAATGAACTTAAACCTATCTTCAGCAAGGGGTTTTGTAAAGATATCAGCCCATTGATGGTCTGTATCAACAAAGTTTAAAGATAGAACACCCTTCTGAACATAGTCCCTAATGAAATGATGTTTAATCTCAATATGTTTAGCTTTGGAATGTAAGATTGGATTCTTAGATAAACAAATAGCAGAAGTATTATCACAGAAGATAGGAATGTTACTCTCATATATCTGATAATCTTCTAGCTGACTCTTCATCCAGTAACATATTCTGCTTCAGTTGTAGATAGGGCAATTGTAACTTTCTTCTTGCTGTACCAGGAGATCAGATGACTTCCAAGAAATTGACAAATTCCAGAAGTACTTTTCCATTCAACTCTATCTCCAGCGTAATCAGCATCACATAATCCTACTAAGTTGTATTCTTCAGATCTTCTGTAGACTAAACCAACATTAGTAGTACCTTTCAGATACCTCAGAATTCTCTTAACCGTAGTTAAATGAGATTCTCTAGGATCTGATTGGAATCTTGCACACAGACAAACACTGAATAAAATGTCAGATCTAGAAGTAGTAAGATATAGAAGAGATCCAATCATACCTCTGTAGAGCTTCTGATCTACCTTCTTACTTACCTCATCCTTACCTAGTACACACGTTGGATGCATAAGAGTCTTTGCTTCTTTGCTTTCTGAAAGATTAAACTTCTTCAGAAGTTCTTTCACATACTTGGTCTGATGAACATAAGTTCCTTCAGAAGTTTGATTGATCTGGATCCCAAGAAAATACTTGAGTTCTCCCATCATGCTCATTTCAAACTCAGCCTGCATAGACTTAGCAAACTCCTTTCCAAGTGTAGCATTAGATGTTCCAAAGATAATATCATCAACATATATTTGGCAAATTAAAATATCCTTTTTAAAGGTTTTACAAAAGAGAGTTGTATCCACTTGTCCTCTAGTGAAACCATTATCCAGAAGGAAAGAACTTAATCTTTCATACCAAGTTCTAGGAGCTTGCTTCAGGCCATATAATGATTTCCTTAATTTGAAAACATGTTCTGGAGACTTAGAGTCTTCAAAACCAGGAGGTTGGTGGACATATACTTCCTCATTTATAAAACCATTTAAGAAGGCACTCTTAACATCCATCTGATACAGAGTGATGTTATGTTGAGTGGCAAAAGAAATTAGAAGACGAATAGATTCTAACCTGGCCACTGGTGCAAAGGTTTCAGTATAGTCAATACCTTCTTGCTGACTATAGCCCTGAGTAACCAGTCTGGCTTTGTTTCTTACAACTTCTCCTTTTTCGCTTAGCTTATTTCTGAAGACCCACTTAGTTCCAATGATGTTAAATCCTTTTGGTCTTGGAACCAGATCCCAAATATCATTCCTTGTAAACTGATTTAGTTCTTCTTGCATGGCAATTATCCAGTCAGCATCCTCCAGAGCTTGATCAACAGAAGTTGGCTCAATCAGAGATACTAGACCAAATTGACATTCTGCATTGTTCTTAAGAAATGCTCTTGTTCGGATAGGATCATCTTTCTTCCCAATGATAACATCTTCTGAGTGAGTAGAGTTGAGTCTAGAAGATCTTCTGATAGTTGGCTCTTCAGAAATTCCGAGATTCTCTAATGAAGCAGCAACTTAATCTTCTGAAACTTTGCTTTTGGGTTCTTCGAAGTCTGAGTTAGAGATTTTTATATCTGCAAAATTCTCAAACTGCTTTGGCTTTTCAAGACCAAGCTTATCATTAAATCTGATATTGATTGATTCTTCAACAACCAATGTTTCAGTATTGTATACTCTGTAGCCTTTTGAGCGTTCAGATTATCCAAGAAAGAAACACTTCTGTGCCTTAGAATCAAACTTATGCAGATGATCTTTAGTGTTCAGAATATAACATACACATCCAAATGGATGGAAATAAGAAATGTTGGGCTTTTTGTTCTTCCACAATTCATAAGGAGTCTTATTAAGAATAGGTCTTATGGAGATTCTATTATGAATATAACATGCAGTGTTAATTGCTTTTGCCCAGAAATGCTTAGCCATATTGGTTTCATTGATCATGGTTCTGGCCATTTCTTGTAGAGTCCTATTCTTTCATTCTACAACTCCCTTTTGCTGTGGAGTTTTAGGACAAGAGAAATCATGGGCAATACCATTTTCTTTGAAATAAATCTCAAAGAATCTGTTCTAAAATTCACCACCATGATCACTTTTGACCTTTATGATTTTACACTCTTTCTCAAATTGGATCTGATACAGACCATATTTCTTCCCTCTGATTGATGCTGTTTTGACTGGGCCAAAAAGATTAATGTGCAGAAGTTCTAGCGGCCTAGAGGAAGAGACAACATTCTTAGATTTGAATGCAGGTTTTGAAAACTTCCCTTTCTGACATACTTCGCAAAGAGCATCTGATTTATATTTCAGATTATGGAGTCCTCTGACCAGATTAAGTTTGTTAGTCTGAGAAATCTATCTCAAAGTAGCATGACCTAATCTTCTGTGCCAGACCCACTGCTCTTCACTAACAGACATAAGGCAAGTAACCTTCTGATTCTTAAGATCTTGAAGATCAATCTTGAAAATGTTGTTCTTTCTCTTGCCTGTAAATAGGATTGAGCCATCCTTCTGACTAATAGCTTTACAAGACTTTTGATTGAAGATTATGTCATAACCATTGTCACTTAATTGACTTATGGACAATAAGTTATGAGCTAATCCATCTACTAGCAGAACATTAGTTATAGAGGGAGAATTACCAATGCTTATAGTTCCAGAGCCAATGATCTTGCCCTTCTGGTTCCCTCCAAACTTTACTTCTCTAGCAGATTTAAGCACCAGGTCTTGGAACCTAGACCTTTTTCCCGTCATGTGTCGCGAGCACCTATAGTCCAGGTACCATGACATGTTTTCCTTTGTCTTCTTGGCTGCCAAGGATATCTGCAACAGGAATTATCTTTTCCTTAGTGTCGCCCTCTCGGTTTTTTGCCATACCTCTCGTGGAGAGATACGCGAACTGACTCTTTTTGTTTCTGCTTTTGTATTTTTGAAAATTAGAGAGTCGCCACCGACCTTTTATTTTATCCAATTAAGGAAAAGTTTATAAAAGAAACAGAAAAAAGACCTTTAAGAAATTCTGGGTAAGGGGGTAGATTATACAAAGGGAAGGTGTTAGCACCCTTTGTATCCATGGTTATCCATGGGCTCTTTAATTTGCTTAGCTCCCTTGTGTTCAATTACTTTTCTATTGCCTTGAAATACTCGTATGTGGTTTCAAATACCTTTGTAAATTGACTTTGTAATGATCCTTGTGCGGATGTATACAAAGTGTTTTTATCTTTCAAAAGATGTTTTGAAAAAAAGAACGTTAACTTCGTAATGATCCTTGTTTGGATATATACAAAGTGTTGTCTTTTTTTGAAAGTTTTGTTTGGAAAAACAATGATATATGAGAGATTTGTTTGTTTTGATTTGAGCAAGCAAATTAGGAGGTCTACCCTGAGTTATAAGGTCTTTATCCTATTTCCTTTAAAAATCTATCCTTTCACCGGATATAAACAAAAGTTCGATTTTGTACTCGAAACATTGAATTTGATTTTGATTGATTTTGAAAAGAATGAGAAAAGGGATTACCTTAAGAGGTGCAAGTGTGACTGTGTTTAGATTCAGATATTTTATCTTTGAAGTTTAGTGATCTAACGGTTCAATTTTATCTTTGACATACACGCGGTTTATATGTGCTGGAATTTAAAATGCGGAAATGTAAAATGCGGAAAGTAAATCTACGCTATTACATCGATTGTGCAGGAAATGTAAACTACACTATTTACATGGATTTGACAACCTATACATTTATCTAGGAATTTAAATTGCAAGAAAATAAAAGAAGTATTTTTGGATTTTTTTTGATGATTGATTTTAATTATAATTAATGCATGATTAATTTAATTAAAATGAGGAAAAGATGGAAATAAAATTTAAACCTAAAAATTAAGTTTAAAATATGTTCAAAATGCTTGTTAATTAATTTTAAAACAAAACTAATTTTTTGGAATTTATTGAAATTGATTTTGAAATCATTAAGTTAATTAATACATAATTATACAAATAATTATACAAATAATTAAAATTAAAGAGAAAATTATCCTAAATATGTACAAAATTAGTTTATAATATATAAACAATATTTAATATAAAGAACAAATTTTTTTATGATTTTTTGATTGGTTAAAATAAGTAAAAGGTAAATATATTCATATTATCTAATTAATTATACAAAATATTTAAATTATGAAGAAAAATAAAATATTTTTATATCAAAAAATAAAATATTATTTTAGAAACTTAAAAATATTTTTTGTGTATTTTTTGGATTTTTAAAACTTATTTTAATTAATTTAACAAAGAAATTAAAATAAAAATAGAAAATAAAAAGATAGTAATCAGATGTGGAAATTAAATAAAGTCCATGGTAAGGATCAGTGTTTTGATGCGTTGGATTGAGAGTTAATGAAATCAGATGGCTCAGATATTGAGACAAATGGCAAAAGTGACACCTGCAAAGCACCGGATCACAAATTAATTTAAAAACACGCGCGCGCGTTCTGACCAATAGGGAGAGGCCACGTCTTCGTCTTCAACCTCTCGCCACCTCTTTTAACAGCGTTTTCTTAAGAAAAGCGTTGTAATAGGTGAACCTTAAACCTGGAAAATAACGAATAGGGGTTAGACACAAAAGAAATTTGGCACGAGGTCATGGTTCGATTCGTCTAGTCCATACGAATTCAATGGTACCACTTAGAACCTGCAATTTTGCCTAATTCAAAAAGCCCTAATTTTGAGATCATGAACCCTAAAATGGTAGCTTCGTGAATACTCAACCAAACCTTAATTAAATGTCCAGAAACGATCAGGACATCAAACTAAACTCAAATATATGTCTACATCTTGTTAAACATGCATGTATTATGAGATACGAGTTGATTTTTTTTTGAACAAATCGTGACCTGTAGTGCTTGATTCAGTGAGTTTCAAGGCTTGCAATTGATCTGGTTACGTTTAGTGAGGGTCAGGGAATGTGTTTGAGTACTTAGTTTGTGTTAAAACAAGCTGGAAATTAAAATTCGAATTTTAAATTTCCTTCAAAATTTCAAATTGATACAAGTGTGTTTACAAGCATAGAATGGTTCTCAATTCGTGTCTCCTTTGTTACTGAAGTGTTATAGCTCTTATATAGGCATTGAAGTGCTTAAGAACTAAGCTAGAAAGCATTAAGTGCTTTTGTTGAATTCTTGACTTTTTCAACACATGGCTTTGCATTTAAGCTACCATGGCTTGACTTTCAACCCTCCTTCTGCTGTACTTTGGCTTGGGGCAGAGTCTGATTGATTCCCTTGATGAGTCATGCTTAGAAATTAAGCCATCCATTATCCTTCCATTTTCCATTTTCATTTTAATCTTAAATGGGATAAAATTAAACCAAAAAATGAAAAAAAAAATGGTGTGGGCTTTGTCTTGGTCGTGGGAGGCCCATTGTATCATGGTAAACATGTTTGAACTATGAAAACTTGGTCCCATTTGGAAAAAATACATTTTTGATCAATGTTGGTTTCATGCATTTTCCCAAAATTTAGCCAATTTCAACAAGGTGTAAATCCCTCAATTTGTCATATGAAGGAGATCTTGCACTTTTTGGAAACCTCAAAGAGTCCTCTAACCAATGTCTTTGGTCTCATGTCAAAATGATTTTTGATGCTCCTTGTGTGTCCTTTTGAAAAAAGTGTCTTTTTGTTGACTTTGAAAATGACCTGTAATGTCTTGATTCATATTTTTCAAATGGTGAATCAAATGGACATGGGACCAATTGCATTTGAAAGATAATTGAATTTCCTTCAAAATAAGCTCTGGTTTGAATTTTTTGGATGAAGGATGAGAGAGTTATGACCAGTCAAAGTTCAGTTGACTTTTTAGGAGAAAACCCTAATTTTGAATCTTAGGGTTTTGTTGATTTTTGATCTTTCCTTGATGAATTATGATCATCCAATGATCAAATGATGAATCCTTTGACAAAATATGGATGTTGACAAAAAATTTCATTTTTGACTGTCTGTTGACTTTTTTGGTCAAACGGGTCGTCTGTTGACTGTTCGAGTTGCTGACTGTGCGTCTGAGTGAATTGAAGTTTGAAAATTTGTATGGTGGTACTTTGAGATATATGGAGGAACATGAAATCCATTTGAGGTCTCAAAAACTTGTTTCTCTTGTTACCAGTACAGTCTGAATCCCGGACTCTGCGCCTGCAAAAGATTTAACTCTGTACCAATTGCGTCAGTACTATTTATCTGTAAATAAATATCAAATAAATAGCGTGTGTGAAGTAATAAACAGTAGTTGGCGTTTACGTAAGAATAAATTCAACAGCGATATGAAAATCCAAGTATTATATGAAACTCTAATGAAAATCCAACAGCGATAAGAAAAATTCTAAAAACCAAGTATTCATAAATCAGGATATGAAAATCCAAGATTATATGAAACTCTTAATTTTTAGATTGAAGTTTTCTTGAAAAAAGATGCGGGCAAATTTTGGGGTATAACAGTTGCCCCTATTCAATTTTCTTAAACCTGAAGAGATTGTTTGAAATCTGAAGGTAGAAGATGATTGAATATTTTAGATGCCCTGAAAATTTGCACTTACCTTGACCGGAAGTGATGCTGGAAGTTTGTCTTTGAACGTTGTCTGAGAAATGTTGTTGGAAGATTGAATCATTACCTGAGATGGGCTTTCAGATGCCATCTGGAAATTGTGTTTGATGGTTTGTTCACCAGAATGAATCCATTGATTATATCTTGATGAAGGATTTGAAAACCTCTGCGTTGACTGTTCCGGAACCGTCCAAGGTTACCGCTTTAAGTCTTGGAGGATAATCGTTACGGAACTGTCCAAAGTTTTTCCGCTTTAGATTTTGAAAGTTGATCGTTGTGGAACCGTCTGAGGTATCAGCTTTAGATCTTCGATGGTAGATCGTTCTGGAACCGTCTGAGGTATCAGCTTTAGATCTTCGATGGTAGATCGTTCTGGAACCGTCTGAGGTATCAGCTTTAGATCTTCGATGGTAGATCTTTCTGGAACCGTCTGAGGTATCGACTTAGATCTTCGATGGTAGATCGTTCTGGAACCGTCTGAGGTATCAGCTTTAGATCTACGTTGCTTGTTTTTTTGAGTTGATAAGTAATTTGAAAGGAGAGATCTCTTCAGAACGAATACTTGGCTTGATTATATCTGAGAGGACTGCTTATTTGAATAGAGTTCAAGGGGAACACTGTATGTGATTGAGAACATCTTTGTTGAAGACATCCGTCTGCCTGAAAAGTCAAGTTAGTGATATGCAATGGCATGATGTATGTAATGCATGAGATTCTCTAACTAAAGGAGAAATATGCATGTTATGTATGCGTTTGTCATGAAATATTATATGCTGTGTATGAATATGTGTATGACGTATGATGTATGATGTATGATGTATAATGTATAATGCATGATGTATAATGTATGATGTATGGTTGGGAAAATAAATCCCAGCTAGTCAGTCATCTGGAGATGAAGGTATTGTGATCGTTGATGATCTTTTGTCGTCTTGTTTGAGTACCCTCGGCTGGGAACCTTTTTTGAGAACCATGGTACTCTGTTGAAGGATCTTTGACTACCGTTCGGGGATGAACGGTAATTGGAAAGTTCTGATTTTGATGCCCTTTAAAGTGGGAATGAGGAAGATGCATAATCCTCCGATGCACTATTTGACCAAGTCCTGGTGTGGAGACCACACCTTCTGGGGATAACAATCTGGAACAGCCCTGCTGGGGAATAAGATTTCTCGAATCACTTTGCTTGGAGAGAAAAATCTTATCGAGGATTTTGCTGAGAAATGCATCTCTGTTGGAGATTTTTCTTCTAATGCTGGTTTCGGGATGATGTCCAAATGATTGGGACATTACTTGAATGCTATTACTGTTTTTCCTGGTAAACATCAATCATATTCAAATGCACATTTTCATTCAAAATTATCATTGGGACGTTTACGTATTCAAAACAGAAAAAAGTGAAAATGTTAATTTTGAGCATAAGCTGCATTGATTTTTTGAAAAAGAGCCATGATAGGCTGATTAGTACCAGGAAACAAAAATCCTAGTAGTAGGAAATTGTCATAAAGTTTTGAAAAGAGTTTATAAAGATAAATAGCTATGTGAAAACAATCCAGTCAAGTTTCAATTCTGCTATTGCCAATCTGTCTTCGAGCATCTCATCCCTCACTTGTTGGAAGAAAGTAATTGGACTGATCGGTGTCTTTGATGTGTTGAATCTTGAAGGTGAATAGGCAGCTATACAGAACATAGTTGTACGCTTTATTCCCTAACTTTTGCCTAGGCCGCCCTTTCAGGTTTTCAGCCTACCGGAATAGTATTTATTTAGTCTCTAATTTTTGCCTGGATCGCCCTTTCGGGTTTTCGATCCACCGAGACGCTCATTTTTTGCCTACGTTGCCCTTTCAGGTTTTCAACTTAGCGAGCTTTTCTTTTCAAGCGAAGTATTTTTTGACTATGTCCGCATTTACAGGGTGTGGGAAATCCTCGCCATTCATGGTGGTAAGCAACATGGCACCGCCGGAGAATATTTTCTTGATTACGAATGGTCCCTCATAAGTGGGAGTCCACTTGCCCCTGGGATCACCTTGTGGTAAGATGATGCGTTTGACAACCAAGCCACCAGTTTGGTATGCTTGAATTTTGACTTTCATGTTGAAGGCTTTAATCATACGTTTTTGGTACAATTGACCATGACAAATAGCTGCGGGCCTTTTCTCATCAATCAAGTTTATCTGGTCCAACCGGGTCTGAATCCAATCGTCTTCGTCTAGATCGGCTTCTTTCATAATCCTTAGGGAAGGAATCTGAATTTCAATTGGAAGAACTGCCTCCGTACCATAGACTAAGGAGAATGGAGTTGCTCCTGTTGAAGTACGCGCAGATGTGCGATAACCATGAAGAGCAAAAGGTAGCATCTCATGCCAGTCTTTGTAGGTTACTGTCATCTTTTGTATGATTTTCTTGATGTTTTTATTGGCAGCTTCCACTGCGCCATTCATCTTTGGTCGATATGGAGAAGAATTATGATGTTTGATCTTGAACTGTGTGTAAAGTTCAGTAATCATTCTGTTGTTTAGATTTGTGCCATTGTCTGTGATGATCCGTTCAGGGATTCCATACCGACAAATGAGATTGTGCTTGATAAATCGGGCCACAACATTTTTGGTGACAGAAGCAAATGAAGCTGCTTCTATCCATTTTGTGAAGTAATCAATAGCGACCAGGATAAAGCGGTGTCCGTTGAAGGCAGTAGGCTTGATTTCTCCAATCATATCAATACCCCACATTGCAAAAGGCCAAGGAGCTTTCAGGACATTTAGCGGGACTGAAGGTACATGTACTTTGTCGGCATATATCTGGCATTTGTGACAGGTTCTGGAGTGATGATGGCGGTCTGTCTGCATGGTGGACCAGTAATAACCTGCTCTTAGGATTTTTTTAGCCATCGTATGTCCACTTGAATGAGTACCAAAGGCACCATCGTGTATGTCTTCCATAATCTGTTCTGCTTCCTTCTTGTTTACACAACGAAGTAAAGTCGCGTCATGGTTGCGTTTGTACAGGGTTCCATTACTTAGGAAGAATTTGGCAGCAAATCTTCTTAGAAACTTTCTGTCGTTAATGGATGCCCCTTCAGGGTACTCCTGAGCTTCGAGATATCTTTTTACTTCATGGAACCATGGTTTTTCTTCCGTTCCTTTGGCATCGATCTCATTGCAATAGGCTGGTTCATCCTGCCTGTAAATGGTGATCATTGGCGCCTCGTTGTCCTACCGGACTTTGAACATGGATGACATGGTAGCTAAGGCATCAGCTAGTTGATTTTCCTCGCGTAGGATGTGTTCAAAAGTGATTTCTTCGAAATAAGGAATCAGACTCAGCACATATTCTTTGTAAAGAATTAGATTCGGGTGCTTCGTGTCCCATTCCTCTTTGACTTGGTAAATTACCAAGGCTGAGTCTCCGTAGACCTCCAGGAACTTGATTCTTAAATCAATTGTAGCTTTGAGACCTAGAATACATGCTTCGTACTCGGCTATATTGTTAGTGCAGTTGAAGCATAATCTGGCAGTGAATGGTGTATAACCTCCTGCGGGGGATATGATTACAGCTCCGATGCCATTGCCAAGTGCGTTAGAAGCTCCGTCAAAAACCATAGTCCATCGGGATCCTGGTTCGGGTCCTTCTTCCGGTCCTGGTTGTTTGTAGTCATTGACTAGCATAATGTCTTCGTCTGGGAAGTCAAAGTTCAATGCTTGATAATCATCCACTGCTTGATGAGCCAGATGATCAGCTACCACACTTCCTTTGATTGCTTTTTGTGAAGTGTATTGAATGTCATATTCTGTTAAGATCATTTGCCATCTTGCTATTCTTCCAGAGAGAGCAGGTTTTTCGAACACGTACTTGATAGGATCCATTTTGGAGATTAGGAAAGTGGTGTGATTTAGCATATACTGTCTTAGTCGGCGAGCCGCCCATGCTAAGGCACAGCAAGTTTTTTCGAGTAGTGAGTATCTTGTTTCACAATCGGTAAACTTTTTGCTAAGATAGTAGATTCCATGCTCCTTTCGGCCGGACTCGTCATGTTGCCCCAGTACACACCCCATTGAATCTTCTAACACAGTTAGGTACATTATCAGAGGTCTTCCTTCCACAGGTGGTAACAAGATTGGCGGTTTTTGGAGATACTCTTTGATTTTGTCAAAGGCTAACTGGCATTTGTCATTCCACCTTTCCACTTGATCTTTCTTCAATAGTTTGAAGATCGGCACACAAGTAGTAGTCATGTGGGCAATAAATCGGGCGATGTAATTCAGACGTCCCAAGAATCCTCTGACTTGTTTCTCGGTACGGGGTATAGGCATTTCTTGAATGGCTTTGACCTTGGCAGGATCAACCTCAATACCTTCGCTACTGATGATGAAACCTAAGAGTTTGCCGGATCTTACTCCAAAGGTACACTTATTTGGATTCAGTCGCAACCTGTATTTCTTGAGTCTGTCAAACAGCTTGTGTAGATGACCCAGATGTTCTTCTTCGGTGTTGGACTTTGCAATCATATCATCGAAATAGAGCTACCATTGCACGTTGATAGGTTGCTCCTGCGTTCTTTAAACCAAAGGGCATTACTTTGTAACAAAAGGTTCCCCAGGGTGTTGTGAAGGTTGTTTTTTCCATGTCTTCGGGTGCTATCTTGATTTGATTGTACCCTGAGAATCCATCCATAAAGGAGAATACCTTGCATTGTGCGGTATTATCAACCAGCACATCAATGTGAGGTAAAGGGAAATCATCTTTGGGACTTGCCCGGTTCAGATCTCTGTAGTCTACACACATTCTGGCTTTCCCGTCTTTTTTGGGCACGGGTACTATGTTAGCTATCCAAGGAGGATAACTCACAACTTTCAGAAAGCCGGCATTGAATTGCTTTTCAACCTCGTTTTTGATCTTTTTTGACATATCAGGCCTACTCCTTCGTAGTTTCTGCTTGACTGGAGTGCTACCTTCTTTGATTGGCAGGCGATGAACCACAATGTCCGTGTCAAGGCCAGGCATATCTTCGTAGGACCAGGCGAATATCTCGACGTAGTCTTGCAACATTTGAATCAGTCTTTGCTTGACACTGTTTTCTAGATCAGCCCCTATCTTGACTTCTTTCTTTTCTTCGTCGCTGCCCAAGTTGATGATCTCAATTGGTTCTTCATGCGGCTGTATAGTCTTTTCTTCTTGTTCTAGCAGCCTTGCAAGCTCTCTTGGTACCTCACAATCTTCCTCACTTTCGTCCTCAGTTTGGTAGATCGGATTTTCAAAGTCATGACGGGCAATAGCAGAATTGTTATTGACTGGATCCAAAGTGAATGTGAATCTGCAATCATTTATGTGAGTGTGTGTAAGAAAACATAGCTATTTGAAAAGAAAAGAAAGAAAAAGGATCACAAAATTTGAATATGCAAACGTCCCATGATTTTATTGAATGCACATGCTCATGATATGATAAACCCTTATAAAAGGACCAGTGTGCTTCGGGCAAGGCACACGGCTTTCAAGCTCATGGTTCGATAGTACAGGAACCATTTTTATCTTTGCACAATATGAAAAACGAAAACAGGAAATTGCATTTACTCCTGATCAAAGGAGATCACATCCTCTGTTTTCCAGTTGTTCAATCCATTGTTGTGAGCAGGGAGTATCCAGCTGTTCTAGTTGCAGTTGTCTTCTTCATCTCCCATAGCATTGATTTCCTTAGTGGGGAAATGAGCCGGTGATCTTTCGGGATAAGTGATATACTCTGCTGGATACGAGAGCCCAGGCTGAGATATCTCTGTTGGCTGAGCGAGATGCTCGATAAGGCCGTCCCATCCAGTCGGGATGATGTTTTGGATAGAGACTTGTGTATCCTGGTGAGGGGTGTATTCTGACAGAAAGTAACCCTCGTTATTTGGTGTTTCCCTGGTGTTTTCGAGAGTGAAATTGTCGTCGTAATGTTCATCCCATCCGGTTGGGACAATGTCTTCCATGGCGATCTGTGAGCTCGGAGGAGCGGAATATTTTACCATAAAATCATATTTGCCACTTGGCTCTCCTAGCGTATCCCATACTTCTTTAGGTGGATTTTGATATTGCTGAGTGCTGGGACTTGTGAGACTTTTGTCATTTTCAAATTGATCACCCCATCCAGTTGGGGTAATATCTTCCATAGCAATAAAAGAATTATGAGGTGCGGTATATTGATAATTATACCCGCCGCTTGGTTCTCCCAAAGTATCCCACATTCCCATGGGAAGGGGTGGAATTTCATCTGGATATGGCTGAATGATATGGTTCAAGAACACTCCATCGTCTTCAATAGCATTCACTCCTTGGCTGATGAAATGTGACATTAGTCCTTTAGAACAAGGACTTTGATCATTCTTTTGATTTCCACTATCATAGCCCAGGCCTAGCTTGTCGGACTTGTAAGGTATATCGAGGAGCTGTCCCCATACTGTGCAATCACCTTTTTCGATCACAGCTTTGGCATCTTTGAGAGAAGCCATAGTTGTAGTTGGAGTAGCAGAAATATGCTTGGTAGTAGAGACATCTGGAGAGACCACCTCAAAAGATTGGCAGGGAGTTTCGATGAATTCGTCATCCAACTCAACATATTTGGAATTGCTTAGGTGACTAACCACATATTCCTCCTCGCCATAAACTGTGACAATCTTTCCTTTTACTGGATATTTCAACTTCTGATGCAGGGTAGAAGTTACAGCATTTGCCCCATGTATCCAAGGGCGTCCAAGTAAACAGGAATATGCTGGGTGAATTTCCATTACGTAAAAGGTAGAATCAAAAATCTGAGAGCCCACTCTGATTGGGAGATTCACCTTTCCGTACACTGTTCTTGTTGACCCATCAAAGGCTCTTACCACAACATCGCTTGGTTGTAACACAATTCCTTCGAAGTCAAGCTTTTCCAGTACTATTTTTGGTAATACGTTCAAAGAAGAACCGTTATCTACCAGCACATGTGATAGAGTGGTGCCATTACATTCAATGGAGATATGTAGGGCTTTATTGTGATTCTTTCCAGCAGGGGTTAGATCAACATCAGAGAAACCGAGGCCATTATTCACTGTTAGATTGGCAACACAATTTTCAAATTGATCGACTGAAATCTCTTGAGGCACATGGGCAGCTTTCAGGAACTTCATCAGTGCTTTGGCATGAGCTTCTGAATACTTTAGCAGAGACAGCATTGAGATTTTTGAAGCAGTGTGCCCCAGTTGTTCGACAATATTGTAATCACTCTTGCAGATGATTTTCAATATTTCCTCCATTTCTTGCTTCGATGGATCTTCAACAGTAACCTCCACCGGTATTTGAACTGGTTCAACTTGTGGCTCTTTGCCTCGAGCGTTGATATCTTGATTAGGAATTGGGACCTGGACTGGACCAGTAGCAACATTTGGAGAAATTTCTGGTGAAAAGATCCTTCCATTTCTCGTAATCTTGCTGGTACCCACAATATTATCCACAGTTGGAGCAGTTAACTTCGTGGCCTCTTCAGTCGAGGTATCCTGTTTAACTCCATGGACATAAACATTAGTGTCGTAACCCCACGGGACAGATTTGTCTGAGGAGTATGGAAATGGAGTTGGACTAGCAATGATTACTGATGCCACTTTGAGTGTAGCAGAAATTTTGAAAGGAGCCTTGGCAGAGATTTTGAATGGTAAGTTGGAAACCACTGAGACATCCTCTATTCTCATCCCGTTTGCAAAGACTTCACATAAAACGTCCATAGAAGGGAGCCTCTCAAACATAATGATACGGCGATCCATCCATTTTTGAATTCCCA
The DNA here is from genome assembly GCF_029867415.1 of Vicia villosa. Lineage (NCBI taxonomy): Eukaryota > Viridiplantae > Streptophyta > Magnoliopsida > Fabales > Fabaceae > Vicia > Vicia villosa. The sequence continues at coordinate 165,815 of NW_026705689.1, forward strand.
TTCTCAGATTTTCACAATCGTTGGGCAGGCATGTGCAATAAAAGCAATCAGGGTCACAACCTGGGAAGTAACCAGCTTGGATTAGCTTTCCTTTGACTTCAAGGAGCGGAGTTGACAATTCCCTCACATCATAGATGTAAACAGTGTCTAGGATAGCGTTAACAGTTTTGTCGTGCTTCGGCATAGGTGCCGTGATGACATTTGGAGTTTCTGGAGGATCGAACTCAATTTCCCCAGCATCTATCATGTCTTGTATTTTATTTTTCAGGACCCAACAGTGATCTGCGTCATGTCCTGGACAGTTTGAGCGATACGCACACGTTGCATCGGGGCGATAACTCGGAGAGGAAGTGTTGACATTCTTTGGAGGATCTTTTAATGTGATCAGATCTGCTTTTAGCAAATGCTGCAATGCCTGAGAGATCGGCATATTGATTCTGGTGAAATTTCTTCTTGGCGCATCTGGTCGACGCGTATATTTTGGCTGTTGATCTTTTTGAGGTGCAAATGCGGAGATCAGAACTGCCCCTACAGATTGGTGATGCTCATTCTTGCGACCTTTCTGAATTTGCATTGTATTGACCTCATTCCTCCCACTGATGGGCCTTTTTGTAGTACCAGAGGAAGAGCCTATTTGAATTTTTCCATTTTGAATGCCACTTTCGACACGTTCTCTAGTCAATATCAGGTCAGTGAAACCTGATGATGAGCTTCCCAGCAAATGACTATAGAAAGGGCCAGTTAAAGTGCCCATGAACATGTCGACCAGCTCGCGATCAGATAAGGGTGGTTGAACCCTTCCAGCCATATCTCTCCACTTTTGTGCATATCCTTTGAAAATTTCTTTCGGTGTCATGGATATGCCCCTTAGTTGAGTATGGGTTGGTGCAAGATCAGCATTGTATTGATACTGTTTGTAAAAAGCAGCAGCTAAATCTTCCCAGGTATGAAATTTGGTACTTTCCAGCTGGTAGTACCACTCGAGTTGTGTACCAGACAGGCTTTCTTGGAAGAAGTGAATCCACAATTTGTTATCTGCTGTATGAGGTTGTATCTTCCTTACATAGGACCTCAGATGTAGTTTTGGGCAAGAAACTCCATCATATTTTGCAAAGACAGGAACTTTGAACTTTGGAGGGATAACAACATCTGAGACGAGTCCCAGATCATTGAAATCTAAGCCAGGTATTTTTTGTATCTCCATAGCTTTCATGCGTTCCTCCAACTGCTGGTATTTGTCATCATCCTGTTCGTCTCCAGAATGATAATCCTCTTCATTAGAAGAGAGAGAGGGTTTGGCAGAACCCTGGTTGCTATGATTGTCTCCTTGTTCACCATCACCGACTATTTCAGGGATCGGTGGCTTTTTGAACTTTTTGACTGGGATTTTGATCTTCCTTTTCAGGTGACTCAAGCCTACAGGTCCTTTGGGCTTCTTTTTCTTTTTGATCATCAGGGCTTTCAGTTCTTGTTTCCCCTTTGCCAGTTCCAGAATTGCCACTTGAACTTGGGCGTTCTGTGCTTCGAGATTCTTGATGCTTGTTTCAGATTCCATCTCTTCTGACTGAAATAAACAGCGAGGAGATGAGAAATCCGTCATGTGAACCTGTCATGCAATGTATATGAATGAAATGTATATGCAATGAATGAAATGTATATGCAATGAATGAAATGTATATGCAATGTTTTCAAGGATCTTAGAGTTTAGATTTGTTAAAACAAAAGAAAAGCAAACATTTGTTAGTCAAACAATTTATTTCTTTTTTTTTCTTTTTTTTTTTGCCTCATTCGGGCTTACAAAACAGAAAATAAAGAAAATGAAGGATCCCTCAGGTCTCCCATGGACGCTTTCTCTTTGCACCCAGGAATGTGTTGATCTGCTGTTCTTCTTGGAGTTGTCCGGTGAGCTCCAATAATCTTCTCTCATAGTCTTGACAGTGTGCTTTGAAGGTAACTCTTTCCTCTTTTAGTTGAACCCAAGATTTTTGCAACTCTTCCAGGTCAGTTGGCATATCCGGATGTAGAATAACTTGAGGTTCGTTTCCTTCGACTTCTGGCTCAATAGTCACAGGTAGAATAGCGGCATATGGCATGATGAGTTTCTGAGCATGAGCCCGAACCCATCTGAGGTAAGGTTCCATAGGAATAGGATTCCATTGTCCCAAAGTTTTGCTTTCTATTCTTTAGACACTTCCCCACGCATGTATGAACCTTCTTCGATGTCTGTGGGAATCATCCTTGTAATCAAACACAATGCCACGGATAATCATGTCATGAGGACCATTTCCCCTTGCATATCCGAATTGGCGTAAAGCTAAAGAGGGATTGTAAGTGATGCCTCCTTTGATGCCAAGTAGTGGCACATTAGGGTACTCTCCACAATGGTCAATGATAGTAATGTCTCTCCGAAAGAAGTTGTTCCACCGGATATCTGAGTGAGACAAAGACATAATCCTGCGAGACCATTGCATTCTTTGTTCGTTTCTCAACACTGATCGGGGAAAATGAAATGTAAACCACCTAGCCAGTAGTGGTATACAGCACATGAGAGTTCCTCGTTTCTTCATGGTACGAGTGTGTAGAGAATGTAGAATGTCTCCTAGCAATGTTGGTACCGGGTTACGGGTTAGGAAAAGGTTGATGATGTGCACACTTATGAATTGGTCGGGATTAGGGAATAAAACTAACCCATAAATCAAAAGAGCCACAACCTCCTCAAAAGCTGGGTAACTTTTGTTTTCTAGTAGTAATCGAGCCTTTTCCATTAAGAATTTAGCAAGCAAACCCTTAACTCCACTCTTTGTTTCCCAATTGGACTCGATTTCTGACTTTCGCAAATGTAAAGCAGCAGCAATGGTTTCAGGTTTTGGAATCTTTTCTAAACCAGTGAAAGGTAATTGATTTCGAACAAGTAATCCAATTAGTTCAGAAAACTCTTCCAAGGTGGGTACCAACTAGTAATCAGGAAAGGTAAAGCAATGATGTTCGGGATCAAAGAACTGGAACAGGACCCGTATCATGTCTTCTTCAATTTTTGAGGTAACCAAATGGAGTAGGTGACCGTGCTTTTCGGTGAATTGAACATTCCTGGGGAATTCTGATACTAAGTTTTTCAGTTCAGATGGCACCGTTGAGATGTTGATTCGGATGTAATCTCTGGTGGCGGGAGCCATTACCTGCAATAACAAAGGTAAACTCTTTGATCCTTGAAATGATTAGTGAAAAAATGATATGCTTATGATGCTTATGATGTTATGATGTCAAACATGTGGCACACAAAAACAAATCAAACAATAGCCTTAAGTTTAAAGGCTTGCATGAAGTCCATAGGTGATACCCTCCCCACTGAAGTTGAGTTGGTTAAAACCTGTCCTAGAATAGTATTCGGGTTCTATGATCCTTGGAGGTAACATCTCAATACGGCGCTCGAACGGCCGATCAAAAATATTCCTCGAGGATAACTAACTTCGATCAATTTCAAAGCTAGCCACTTAATAGGCCACAAGTCAAGTTCAACTAAAAAGGTTCTAAGACAAATTAGTGTTTAATGACATTTCGGAAGCCTAATATACTCCTTGATCGTTTTCAAGGGACATCAGTATAAACCAAAGTATCGCACTAACGGTGACTACCAGATCAACCGTATCGGTACATGCCGTACAGTTTCCTTGGTCTATTGTCACATACTTAAGGTATCTCGAGATTCGGGTTAGAATCTTTCACACAAGAAAAATACCCAAACATCCTTTAAAAAATAGAGCAATCAAGTCAAACAATTGAAAACATCGGAATGATCTATTCTCTAAAGGTAACCCCTTTTGAAAACATTTTGTTTTTAGAAAGTAAATCCCCAGCAGAGTCGCCAGTTCTGTCGCCCTCTCGGTTTTTTGCCATACCTCTCGTGGAGAGATACGCGAACTGACTCTTTTTGTTTCTGCTTTTGTATTTTTGAAAATCAGAGAGTCGCCACCGACCTTTTATTTTATCCAATTAAGGAAAGGTTTATAAAAGAAACAGAAAAAAGACCTTTAAGAAATTCTGGGTAAGGGGGTAGGTTATACAAAGGGAAGGTGTTAGCACCCTTTGTATCCATGGTTATCCATGGGCTCTTTAATTTGCTTAGCTCACTTGTTTTCAATTACTTTTCTATTGCCTTGAAATGCTCGTATGTGGTTTCAAATACCTTTGTAAATTGACTTTGTAATGATCCTTGTGCGGATGTATACAAAGTGTTTTTATCTTTCAAAAGATGTTTTGAAAAAAAGAACGTTAACTTCGTAATGATCCTTGTTTGGATATATACAAAGTATTATCTTTTTTTGAAAGTTTTGTTTGGAAAAACAATGATATATGAGAGATTTGTTTGTTTTGATTTGAGCAAGCAAATTAGGAGGTCTACCCTGAGTTATAAGGTCTTTATCCTATTTCCTTTAAAAATCTATCCTTTCACCGGATATAAACAAAAGTTCGATTTTGTACTCGAAACAGTAGAATTTGATTTTGATTGATTTTGAAAAGAATGAGAAAAGGGATTACCTTAAGAGGTGCAAGTGTGACTGTGTTTAGATTCAGATATTTTATCTTTGAAGTTTAGTGATTTAACGGTTCAATTTTATCTTTGACATACACGCAGTTTATATGTGCTGGAATTTAAAATGCGGAAATGTAAAATGCGGAAAGTAAATCTACGCTATTACATCGATTGTGCATGAAATGTAAACTACACTATTTACATGGATTTGACAACCTATACATTTATCTAGGAATTTAAATTGCAAGAAAATAAAAGAAGTATTTTTGGATTTTTTTTTATGATTGATTTTAATTATAATTAATGCATGATTAATTTAATTAAAATGAGGAAAAGATGGAAATAAAATTTAAACCTAAAAATTAAGTTTAAAATATGTTCAAAATGCTAGTTAATTAATTTCAAAACAAAACTAATTTTTTGGAATTTTTTGAAATTGATTTTGAAATCATTAAGTTAATTAATACATAATTATACAAATAATTATACAAATAATTAAAATTAAAGAGAAAATTATCCTAAATATGTACAAAATTAGTTTATAATATATAAACAATATTTAATATAAAGAACAAATTTTTTTATGATTTTTTGATTGGTTAAAATAATTAAAAGGTAAATATATGCATATTATCTAATTAATTATACAAAATATTTAAATTATGAAGAAAAATAAAATATTTTTATATCAAAAAATAAAATATTATTTTAGAAACTTAAAAATATTTTTTGTGTATTTTTTGGATTTTTAAAACTTATTTTAATTAATTTAACAAAGAAATTAAAATAAAAATAGAAAATAAAAAGATAGTAATCAGATGTGGAAATTAAATAAAGTCCATGGTAAGGATGAGTGTTTTGATGCGTTGGATTGAGAGTTAATGAAATCAGATGGCTCAGATATTGAGACACATGGCAAAAGTGACACCTGCAAAGCACCGGATCACAAATTAATTTAAAAACACGCGCGCGCGTTCTGACCAATAGGGAGAGGCCACGTCTTCGTCTTCAACCTCTCGCCACCTCTTTTAACAGCGTTTTCTTAAGAAAAGCGCTGTAATAGGTGAACCTTAAACCTGGAAAATAACGAATAGGGGTTAGACACAAAAGAAATTTGGCGCGAGGTCATGGTTCGATTCGTCTAGTCCATACGAATTCAATGGTACCACTTAGAACCTGCAATTTTGCCTAATTCAAAAAGCCCTAATTTTGAGATCATGAACCCTAAAATGGTAGCTTCGTGAATACTCAACCAAACCTTAATTAAATGTCCAGAAACGATCAGGACATCAAACTAAACTCAAATATATGTCTACATCTTGTTAAACATGCATGTATTATGAGATACGAGTTGATTTTTGTTTGAACAAATCGTGACCTGTAGTGCTTGATTCAGTGAGTTTCAAGGCTTGCAATTGATCTGGTTACGTTTAGTGAGGGTCAGAAATGTGTTTGAGTACTTAGTTTGTGTTAAAACAAGCTGGAAATTAAAATTCGAATTTTAAATTTCCTTCAAAATTTCAAATTGATACAAGTGTGTTTACAAGCATAGAATGGTTCTCAATTCGTGTCTCCTTTGTTACTGAAGTGTTATAGCTCTTATATAGGCATTGAAGTGCTTAAGAACTAAGCTAGAAAGCATTAAGTGCTTTTGTTGAATTCTTGACTTTTTCAACACATGGCTTTGCATTTAAGCTACCATGGCTTGACTTTCAACCCTCCTTCTGCTGTACTTTGGCTTGGGGCAGAGTTTGATTGATTCCCTTGATGAGTCATTCTTAGAAATTAAGCCATCCATTATCCTTCCATTTTCCATTTTCATTTTAATCTTAAATGGGATAAAGTTAAACCAAAAAAATGAAAAAAAATGGTGTGGGCTTTGTCTTGGTCGTGGGAGGCCCATTGTATCATGGTAAACATGTTTGAACTATGAAAACTTGGTCCCATTTGGAAAAAATACATTTTTGATCAATGTTGGTTTCATGCATTTTCCCAAAATTTAGCCAATTTCAACAAGGTGTAAATCCCTCAATTTGTCATATGAAGGAGATCTTGCACTTTTTGGAAACCTCAAAGAGTCCTCTAACCAATGTCTTTGGTCTCATGTCAAAATGATTTTTGATGCTCCTTGTGTGTCCTTTTGAAAAAAGTGTCTTTTTGTTGACTTTGAAAATGACCTGTAATGTCTTGATTCATATTTTTCAAATGGTGAATCAAATGGACATGGGACCAATTGCATTTGAAATATAATTGAATTTCCTTCAAAATAAGCTCTGGTTTGAATTTTTTGGATGAAGGATGAGAGAGTTATGACCAGTCAAAGTTCAGTTGACTTTTTAGGAGAAAACCCTAATTTTGAATCTTAGGGTTTTGTTGATTTTTGATCTTTCCTTGATGAATTATGATCATCCAATGATCAAATGATGAATCCTTTGACAAAATATGGATGTTGACAAAAAATTTCATTTTTGACTATCTGTTGACTTTTTTGGTCAAACGGGTCGTCTGTTGACTGTTCGAGCTGCTGACTGTGCGTCTGAGTGAATTGAAGTTTGAAAATTTGTATGGTGGTACTTTGAGATATATGGAGGTCCATGAAATCCATTTGAGGTCTCAAAAACTTGTTTCTCTTGTTACCAGTACAGTCTGAATCCCGGACTCTGCGCCTGCAAAAGATTTAACTCTGTACCAATTGCGTCAGTACTATTTATCTGTAAATAAATATCAAATAAATAGCGTGCAGTAGTTGGCGTTTTCATCTCATCAACAGATTCAAGTTTATATGGGGTTTCACCCTCATATCCTATGCCAACTCTCTTGTTTCCACTAACTGCATATATCATAGAGGCTAGCTGACTTCTGCCTATACCTCTAGATAAAAACTTCCTGAAACTCAAGTCATATTCCTTAAGAATATTGTTCATGCTTGGAATAGACTTTTCTGAACTAGAAGATGATTCAACATCTTTAGATAGTTTTAAAACTTTTTCATTAAGTTCCGAATTTTCTAATTCAAGCTTCTTAGTTTTAGATGCAAAGAGCTTTTTCAGCTTCTTGTATTTGATACTAAGTTGAGCCTTGATTTCCAGAAGTTCAGTTAGACTAGAAACTAACTCTTCTCTAGAAAATTCAGAAAATACCTCTTTAGAATCTGAGTCTGATGTAGATTCTGATTCATCATCAATAGTGGCCATCAGCGCTATGTTTGCCTGCTCATCTTCAGAATCTGACTCTTGATCAGAAGAGTCTGAGTCATCCCAAGTAGCCACAAGGCCTTTCTTCTTTTCAAACTTCTTATTGGGCTTTTCCCTCTGAAGCTTTGGACACTCATTCTTGTAAAGTCCAGGTTCCTTGCATTCATAGCACGTCACCTTCTTTTGTCAGATCTTCTGTGTCCAGAAGATTCTCCTCTTTCAGGCCTTTTGGAACATGTGAAGTTCTTGAACTTTCTCTGCTTACTCTTCTACAGTTGATTTACTCTTCTGGAGATCATGGAAAGTTCATCTTCTTCTTCTTCTTCTGATTCTGACTCTTCAGAATCTTCTTCTTCAGCCTAAAAAGCGTTAGTGCATTTTTTATTATTTGATTTTAAAGCAATTGACTTACCTTTCTTCTAAGGTTCATTTGCATCCAGCTCTATTTCATGACTTCTTAAGGCACTGATCAGCTCTTCAAGAGAAACTTCATTCAGATTCTTAGCAATCTTGAATGCAGCAACCATTGGGCCCCATCTTCTGGGCAAACTTCTGATGATCTTCTTGACATGATCAGCCTTTGTATATCCTTTGTCAAGCACTCTTAGTCCAGCAGTCAGAGTCTGGAATCTTGAGAACATTCCTTCAATGTTTTCATCTTCCTCCATCTTGAAAGCTTCGTACTTCTGGATTAAGGCAAGAGCTTTTGTCTCCTTGACTTGGGCATTACCTTCATGAGTCATCTTCAAGGATTCAAAGATGTCATAGGTAGTTTCTCTGTTTGTTATTTTCTCATATTCAGCATGAGAAATAGCATTCAGCAGAATAGTCCTTGACTTGTGATGATTTTTGAATTGTTTCTTTTGATCATCACTCATTTCTTGTCTTGAAGTCTTTACTCCACGAGCATTTACAGGATGTCTGTAACCATCCAAGACTAGATCTCATAAGTCACCATCTTGACAAAGAAAGTAGCTTTCAAGTCTATCTTTCCAATATTCAAAATTTTCACCATCAAAGACTGGTGGTCTATTATAGCCATTGAAACTACTGCTTCCATTACCATTGTTGTTTTGTTCAGGTGTAGGAGTATATGTAGCTGTTTCAACCATATTGACTTTGTGTTTTTCTCCCAGAATCTTTTATCTAACACGGTTAAGTGCTTGCACCTAGAACCGGCGCTTTGATGCCAATTGAAGGATAGAAAAACACTTAGAAAGGGGGGGTTTGAATAAGTGTGACTTTAAAAACTTGTAAGATAAAAACAATGAACACAATTATTTTTATCCTGGTTCTTTGTTAACGAAACTACTCTAGTCCACCCCTTTAGAGTGATTTACCTCAACTGAGGATTTAATCCATTAATCCAACTGATTACAATGGTTATCCACCTAGAAAACTTCTAAGTCTTCTAGAGTATACAGATCACAACTTGATCACTCTAGGAAATCATCACTTAGAAAACTTCTAAGTCTTCTAGAGTTTACTGATCACACTGATCACTCTAGGAACCTTTTACAATCAATGTAAAATAATGTTTACAAGAGTATATGTTGCTTCTTATAAAGCTATAATCACAACAGTGATATTTCTCTTAAGTTCTAAGCTTAACACTCACTAAATATTACAAGAGTTTGTGAGGTTGAAGATGAAGTTCGTGAGCTTTGAATTTGACAGCGTTTTGGTATTTTTCGCAAGAGTTCTCTTTTATTGCTTCTGATCAGAACTTCTATATGTAGGTGTTGAGAGAAGATGACCGTTGGGTTGCATTTAATGCTTTGCGTGAATAGTACAGCTTTGCATTTAATGTTTCACACTTTTGTCAACTACCTCGAGCCATGCTTTTCCTGCTTTTACTGACTTTGTCTTTTGTAGCTTCTAACGTTCCTTTTGTCAGTCAGAGATTAGACTTAATAGCCTGTCATCTTGTACTTGCTTATGAACTCAGATTTGTAGATACAACGTTTGAATATCAGAGTCAATCAGCTTGGTGCAGAGCATCTTCTTGTCTTCTGACTTGAAGAGCTTGAGCGTGATACCATTCAGAACTTCAGTGCTTCTGCTTCTGACTTCATGTTCTTCTGATGCTTCATTGTCCATGTTCTGATTCTGCTAGACCATCTTCTGATGTCTTGCCAGAGCATGTTCTGATGTAGCCATCCAGAACCTTCTGAGTCAGTGCTTCTGAGCGCTGAATTGTGCATACTCTTTATGTATTTCCTGAAATGGAAAATGCAAAGGATTAGAGTACCACATTGTCTTATACAAAATTCATATATAATGTTATCATCAAAACATAGAATATTGATCGGAACAAATCTTGTTCTAACATAACGCTTAGCTAATTTTATGGGGTGTGTATTGAAAATAGTTGTAGCATGTTATTTAATTTTATGGGGTGCATATCCATTGTTGGGCTTAGTAAATTAAATAGAGAGGTGTATTGCCAATAAAAGGGGTGTATTATTGGGCTTAATTGACCCACCTATATTGTTGGCCAAAATCCATGTTACACTTTTTCTATTTTTTGATAGAGTTGACCGAAGTCAACCTTTGCCTTTCCCCATATTTATTTACATTATTATTATCTTTTATTATTGTTATATCTTCTATTATTATATACCATTATTATTATAATCATGTTTATTTTAATTAATTAAAGATTAGTATTAGCATTAATTATACTATTATTATTTGCTTCAAACCATTGTTATTATTTTTATTAACGACCCTATTTACTATAATTGTTAATTACGCTTATTATTAATTAGAATATTATTATATTTTTATTGTTGTTTTGTGTGAGAGAGTTGACCAATTGTCAACTAGGGTTCCCTAACCTAAATTTTGCAGTTGCGCCTCCTTGTTCATCCTCTAAACCTAATTGCTTCAAGCCCAAATCTAGAAAATATTTGTGAATCAAAACAAAACAAGTAGGGAATCAAATAAATCTTACTAAATGTAGGATTATAGTACAAAATTTGTCCAGATAAATTACAACATATCAAATATTCTAAAAAACTAACTCAAATCATACAATTAAAATTCGTAACAACAAATCATCAAAAATTTCCTAATTGAAACTAATTCTCATCCATAAATTAAAACCCTAAAGTTAATAAAAAGGGGATCAGGAGAGAACGAAATCCTTGTTGCTATGAATCACCCCCATCACTAAAGCTACTTGTTCAGAAAGAGAATTAGGGTTCATCGTTAGAACCCTAACTTCCCTGAGCTAAACCCTTTTCTTGTACTTGCAAATATTAGAGAGATTAGGAGCGAATCATCCAGAAAATTAAAAGCACAATAAAAATACGAGGTAATCACTTAGCTTCTTTTCATGATTTGATTTCTGAGGATGTGTTGATTGTAAAGTTTATGAAATTTTTTGGGGATTAGGGTTTGGTTAGGGTTAGGGTTCTAAAGGGTTTGTGTTTCTGGGTTAGAATAGGGTTAGGGTTTTTGAACATTTAACCGTGACGGCGGCCTCAAAGGTCGCCCACGGGGCTTTCCGTTTAGGGTTCTTAGGTTAGGTTAAGGTTTATGTTAGGGTTCTTGAGTTTATGACGTTTCTGGGTTTTTCATGGTTCAAGTTCATGAAGGTATGGAAATTTGGGGGTGGTTTAGGGAGGCTCAGGTGGAGGAGGCAATTCCCGACGAGCTTTAGGGCGGAGAGAATGGGAGGAAAACGAGATAGTTAAGTGAAGAGAGAGAGAGAGAGAGAGAGAGAGAGAGAGAGAGAGAGAGAGAGAGAGAGAGAGTAAGAAATAAAAAATGAGTTTTTTGAAGCAATTTCATTTAAGTACCACGCCCGGTTCACTGCCAGATGTGTGCCAAGTGGCCTTATGATAGCCACGGGACAGGTAGACTGTTGACGGATCTCCCACGCTCTAGCTCACGGTGCACCCAGGTCAACTTAGAAATTGAGCCTTCCATTTCACATACTTTAATCAACGCATCTAGGATGGACATCCTGGGGCCTTTCTGATCATAATCTAACGACCCCTAGGCTTAGTTTGGATGAGAAAAGAAAGTGAAAGGAAAGAAAATAGGAGGAAAGAATGTTAGAGGAATGAAAGTGAGTCGAAAGTGAGTGGAAAGTAAGAAGAATTTTTAGTTGTTTGTTTTAAGTGAAAGTGGATAGAAAGTGAAAGGAAAGAAAGATGTATACATTTAAAATGACAAAAATAGCCTTTATTTTAAATTAAATAAAACACTCAAATTACCTTAATTATTTTTTAAAATTATTGTTAAGTAATATTTATTTTATCACTTTAAATAAATACATAAAAATATGCAAATAAAACTAATTACTTCAATATTTTGTCTAAAAAAATACTCACATAATATTTTATCTATTTAATAACATTATATTAAATAATTAATATTTATTTATTAAATACCTTTACATCGAAATTACTAACAATATATTTTATATTTATCAATTTAATATGAAATTTTTATAATAATTTAAGGGATGTAGTGTGAAGAAAGCCTAACCAAAAAAATAAATAAATGTATAGTCTCTATCTTAAATAAGGATAAACATAGTAATTTTAACACAAACTCAGAATCATGCCCATTTTCTTCCAAAACTCAGCGGAAAATTTTTTTTAAGTGAACCCCACAAAAAACTTTCCTTCTTGTTGTAAAGAGAACCAAAGGAGGGAAGCAGAGTTCCCTATAAACTTTCTCCTCCTATATCTATCTTTCCTCTCACATTCATTCATACCAAACATAATGCTAGCGTACAATCCTATCCGAAGCTCAAATGCGCGTATACACAGGATCCCAACGGATTTGGATCCTCTCATGCTTTCTCTCCTTTTCCTAATCTAATGGTTAAATATCACACTAAGTAAAAATAATAGTCCAAATGAAAGAGAGAGAAACTTGAATCAATGGTTGAGATTGGAGCATGATGGAAACATGAGAGAAAGAGCATGAGAGGATCCAAATTCGGATCCCAACGGACCCTTATAGTTTTGTATGGGCATAAGCCACTTATATTCACACCCTAGTTTTCTTTTGTATACTATTTTTAACCATAATTAGCATCTCCTTGCATTTTGGGCCTAAAATCAAGATCAAGGGCTTAAGCCCTGTTCTTTTGACACCCTAGTTTTACTAACCTAGAATTAAAATATTTCCCTTGTACATTTGAATAAATAAATGAAAAATAGTAATTGTTTTATTTAATAAATTTTGTTTATTTATATAATTAATATGTATTTAATCCGTGTTATTTATATGAGAAATATTTTATTAAATAAAAATGGTATTTTAGGAAAACATAATAATAATATTTATAATAATCAAATAAATAATATATTAATCAAGTAAATGTTTTATATAAATAATATAATTAATAATATGTTTATAATAACTATTAAACTTTTTTTTTCTAAATCCCCAATTTATTCTAAATACACTTATTAATATTATTCAAATTTTATTTATACATGATTGTATTAATTATTGAAATAGCTAATCGATCTAAACTCTTTTTACACTAACATAATTGCTAACCCAAATTTTATCTGAAAAAAGGATTATAGGTTTATTTTATAAGTCAATTGTGAATTGCGTTTGCGACCACGCTATCTAAAAAATCAGACAATATTCAAAGGGGATTTCTAAAATATTCCCACAGTTCATAAAAAAACACCAACCAAACATCTTACGAACTACAGTACTTTGACTTTCTCATTGTACTAGAGGATATGTAGGCACAGGGTTTCGAAATCTTATCGAGTATAACAATAAACTAAACACTAACATTTAGCATAGTTCTCTTTAATATTAATAAACCAATAATTTCTTATAAAAACTTAAGATATAGGTAAACCTACCACTACAAAAAAGATGATTTGCAGCGACGTGGATAACACGTCGCAACATGCAAATTCACGTCACAACAAAAAAAATAGCGACGTGGGCAAATACGTCGCAGGAGGATGAGTGGCAACAATGTAGCGACGTGGAGACCACGTCAGAAAGTAGCGACGTGACTCCAACGTCGCAATAATGATACATGGGAAACAGCTCCCTACACATAGAGCAGGTGTGGCAGGTGTGGAAAAGTATGATGCCGCTTAGTGCCTCGCCATCAGATGGATGCCGCATAGTGCCTGGACTTGTTTTATTTGTGTGATGTCATGTCATTTGACTTGCACTGTGCATTGAAACAAACATTCTTGATTAGTGTTAACGGCTCTACTGGGAACTTTATATCTTGGACTCATACAAAACTTACATTCCTCCAACAACCCATCTTGAGTACCAAACTCATTATCGTAAAACAACATACAACCATTAATGCAACAATCAATTTTTCTTACTCTTAAGCCCAACTTCGACACCAACTTCTTTGCTTCATAAAATGTTGTAGGCAAGTTGTCTTTCATTGCAGTTGAGTCCAACATCATTTTTACGAAGAATTCCAAACACTGATCAAGAACATTCCAATATGACATGGCGGCCAACAATCTCACACACATTGATAACTTTGAGTCAGACGATCCATCAAACAACGGCGTATTCATCTCATTCAACAACTGATAAAATTTCTTCGCTTCCTCATTCGGCAACTCTTCCCCACCAAAATCTTCAGGTTCATCATAGGTCACGTTCACACCAAAAGCATCCTCAACCATGTCACCAATCAGATTAAAGTTTTCCTCATATTCCATAGGCGGCCGACTACTTGAAGCATGAGAGTTGCTAGTCTCTGGTACGTTACTAGGCAGTTCTTCACCGTTAAACGTCCAAACCCAATAATTTGCAATGAAACCCCTTCTATGCAAATGAGATGTTATTTCCTGTGGGTCACTAATTATTGGTCTACATTCACATTTAAGACAGGGACACCTAACTCCTCTTGCGCTTCGACATAATTCCTGAGCAAACGCTCAACTGATAAACCTTTTAACTCCAACTATAAAATTGGGTTTAAGTCCCATTCTTCCTGGAAATGTTCTATCGTACATCCAACTACGATAATACCGATAATATTCCATACTGCATATTTATACAATCATTGTCATTTTGAGTTAGTAATATTAATCAACTTAATATTATTCTTAGACGTATACTAGTTAATATAACATATGTTATATTGAACATATGTTAACCATAAAGTTACTATTTTATTAACTACACATTTTAAACTACACATATTGAAAATATTATTTAATAAAAATACTACTATTAAATATTTACTATTATTAAAAATATTATTTTTGATTCAACTATTAAACATGTACCATATAAATATATATTACATATTAAAAAGTACTACTCATATTAAACATGTACCATATAAAAATACTACTATTAAATATTTACTATTTTAAATATTAATAATATTTTGTAAACATAACTTCTACATTCATTAAGATTAATAAGTATATTATTTTTAATAATAATTTCTATTTTTAAAAACAATAATATATATTACATATAAAACATATTCTATTAGAATTTTTTTAATAAAACTATTTTTATCAAATATATACAAAAATGATGTATTTTTAATTATAGTTTGTTTATATTTCTAATTTTCAAAAAAATAACTTATTTTATATAAACATAAAAAATTCATAACTTATATGTTTAAAAATATTCTCTTTTTAATATTTTATTTTCATAATTCATAAGATAAAAATATTATCTTTTTATTATAAACATAAAAAATTTAATTTCTATATATGCAAAAATTCTTTTTAAAATATATAAATATAATATATATTCTGTTTTTTTATAATATAGTATAATATTACTCATTATAATAAATAATATATATAATAAAAATTAAAAATGAAAACTTTATAATATATATAACTATTATATTAGTTTTGAATATATTAAATTTGTTTAAGTTATAATAATCTAATTTTTAAAGTGAGAACTTTATAATATACCATATTATATTCTTAAAAATGAAAACTTTATAATATATATAACTATTATATTCGTTTTAAAATTATATTAATATTTATAATAATCTATTTTATATATTGTAAAATATTAAATAAAAAATTCGTTAAATCTATTTCAACAAACATATATAGATTTCAACAAACATATCAAATAAATCTATTTCAAATACAAAAATAATCTATTTCAACAAACATACAAAAATATCAACAAACATACAAAAATAATCTATTTCAACAAACATACCTAATAAATCTATTAAAAAATATACCTCATAAATCTAATAAAAAACTTATCTCTTTAAAATCTATACAAAAATAACCTAATAAATCTATTTAAAATATACTACAATAGAAAAAATAACTTACCTCTTCTTCAATCTACTCCTCCTTCTTCAATCTACTACCTTCTTCAATCTACTAAATCTATACAAAAAAAAATAAAAAATTAATAACAAAATATAGAATGAAATTCTAAGAAAAAAAACAAAATATCAAATGTAACCTTAACTACCTTTAATATAAATAAAATTTTTGGGATTGAATTGATCTTGGGAGAGAAGGGTTGGATTTTATGAGGGGGTTTTGTGTGTGTGAATTGTCTGGGTTTCGTTTACAGAGAAGAGAAGAAAAGGAAAATGTGTTCATGAATGGTGGTGGAGGGAAGTGAAATGGGTAGATAAATACACAATGTAGCGACGTGCCAGTTGTCGTACCCCAATTTTTGACCCTAAGATCATACATCAATTGCATTCAATCATCAATCAAAAGCACCATTGTGAAGCTTTATCTTTGATACTGTGATTATCTCTGAGGGGAATTATCGAGCATCTATAGCCTTTAATTTGTTTTATACTAACCAAAATCCAAAAATATGTATTTTGTCTCTTTTGTTTATATTTTACAGTAAAAAGATCGGGCAGAAATCAAAACAGTGCAAGAAAAGGAATTTTTGAAAATTTCACTATGGAAATCGATTTACCCATGAGGGAAATCGATTTCCATGGGGCGAAATTCAAAAAATATAAGGAAGGAAGCATGACATCATTTTGGCACCAATTTTATTTGATCATTTTTGTCATTTTACCAATTTTCCACCTCATCAAAATTAATTCCCTTCATTAAACCTTTTTTAACCCCATTTTATCATTTTACCATTTAAATACCATTTAAACACCAATTAAACACAAGTTAATTACCAATTGCAAAAAGACCAAACTACCACTATTCTTGCTCCCATCCTATAAATAGAGGTCTCTACTCCCTCATTTCTCAAGCTTTTGATAGCCAAAAAAGTTCTTGCAAATTCATTTCTCAAGCTTTGAGAGCCAAAAAAACCCCTTGCAATTTCTCTCCTCATCCTTACCAAATTCACCAAAGCTCTTTTTCTTTCATAAAGTTTGTGAGTCACATCTTGAACCTCACAAACTTTGAGCTAAACCACCATCCATTTCACTCTTTTTTCTTCAATTGTTGAGAGATCAAGATTTGTGTTGGTGATTCTTGAAGTAGATCTAAGTTTTGTTCAAGATTTGGTAATTTTCTTCATCCTTTTTCATCTATCATAATGTGATTCTTTTGTGCTTGTGTGTGATGCATCTTTGATTCTATATTGGTCCTATTTGATGGTGAATTGATGGAAAATTTGTGCTCCAATTGATGTGTGATCATAAGATGTTTGTATGTTTGCTTAAGTCAAGTTTTATGCCTCCTAATGCTGATTTTTTGAATGCTGCGTGCAGGAAATCGATTTCCCTCTGTAGGAAATCGATTTCCATCTTATTTTTTTTCATAATTTGAACTCTGCACTCAGGAAATCGATTTCCTACAGAGGTAAATCGATTTCTTGCTGGCAGAATGTGGTTTTTTGCCTTTTTTATGCTTGTTTTGGCTTCCTACTTCCTCCACTTCATTAATATCATTGGATCTAGGATGTTGATAGGTTTGAAAGGACCAAATCCATAATATTAGATGAATGATATTAATGATAGTGTGAGTTGATTTTACTTTATGCATTTTATCTTCTTCTTCTCCTTTTTTTCTTTTGATCGATGAAAGTCTTAATACTTTGAGAATTCTTATGGATTCTTAGTAAAGAATAGATCGTTACCTATTTTCTTTTCGTGCGGTATTGCTTTCGGAGAATGATCTACATATCATTTCTCTCGCATGCATTAGCACATAAAGTTTTGACCGGCCTCGTTGTAGGGTGATTTCTACATAAATCACTTGGCGATCTGCTTAACATAGCGCAATATTTCGTGTCCCGAATAAAAAAGATCAAATATGGAAGAGAATTGTATGCGGTTGATATAAGACTTATGGAAATTTATCGTGTAGTCGCTATGATTTTATCAAGCTTCTGATAAAGTTCCATTGAATTTAAATCCGAGAACATCCTTCACTCACAATCGATCTTTCTTACTAACTTTGATAACATACTTGACAAGTTTCAAGATGGTTATCTTTAACATCTAACAACTAACTTTAATTTCCGCACTTTATTATACCGCTCTTTATATTTCTCGCTTTATTGCTTTATTTTATCATTTCATCATATTTACATTCCGCTATTTTTCCTTTGTCCATTTGGACGTTTATATTCTGCTATTTTCTCTTTGTCCATTTGGACATATGTTTATGTTTCCGCTATTTTCTCTTTGTCCACTTGGACCATACTTTATTTTTACGCTAAAACACTAATAATCAACCAAAATCTAAAAAACACCTAAGGCTCTCTTTTGGACTATTGGTTACTATCCCTAGCATTTTGGAGATTCGGACTTATGGACTTAGTACTTCTGGACCCTTATGATGTTGTTACTCTGCTGTTATTCTGTCTGTCTGGCATTGGATTGTTGTCTGTTTGTATGTGCAGGTATTTTCTTGAAAGCCCTTGATGGTTAATTCCAAGGCATTGAAATAAGGATTTTACCCGAAAACAGCCGTTACTCTGCCCGATTTTCGTTAGAATTTTAATGTGCTTAATGCAAAGTGGTGCTAAGATAATAAATTCATCTGGATCCCCAAGTGATAATGTTGGTTTAGTATTGATATTCCAAAGGATGGGAAATCTGCCTTGACTCACAATGTCAAGTGTTGGCTTCTTATTTCGGTTAGACCGTTTCTTTCCTTAGCTTTTATTTTACGCAATAGGATAGCCTCTTCATCTCCTCCCCTTCATTAATTTTCAAAATCTTCTCCCTTTTTCCAAAACATTCTTATGTTTGCAACCCTTTTCAAAACCTTTTCTTTAAAAAATATCTTTTGCCTTCAATGGCCTTTTCTTCAAAAAGTTTAGACACTTTTAATTGTCGAAACGAGTGGTTATACCCCACGATTTTTAAATTGATTGATATAATGAGATCTTTTCCGCGTGAGAGAGCTAGTGGCATACTCGTTGATTTTATCCGAGTTGGAGCCCTTCTTTCATTTGCGATGCAAAGAACTCATTTGTTCTCATGCTCAAGATCAATGGCTGAGTATTTCTCTCCGACGACGATAAAGTGTTTATTCGTTTTTAAAACGTTTTCCCTTTAAGCGGAACTACATTAGCTTTGACTTCTCCATTGCACCGAGGAGGTATGTAGGCACAAGGCTTCACGTCTTGCCGAGCTTATTTTAAAAAATAAAATAAACCGTTTTTTAGCACACACACAACACAGATTTTCAAAAAGGTTCCTGTGGAGTACCACAGATATGAGGGGTGCTTAAAACCTTCCCCTTGTATAATCAACACCCGTACCTAAGATCTCTTCTTTTTTGTTTTAAAAACAAACTTTGGGTTTTATTCGTTCTTTTCCCTTTTCCTTTGGAAACAATAAAGCGCAGTGGCGACTTTCACTGAAATATTGAGTCGAGTCAATATAATGGCTTCGATCTAAGATTTTCCCCGCTACAGAAAAATGGCGACTTCACTGGGGATCCAGTTTAAAGTGTGTTAAGCCTATTTTTGTTTATCTGTGTGTTTTTTATCTGTATATTATTGTGTGCTTTGTGTGTTTACTTTCTCTTTTTTCTTTTTGATGCTCGATGGTTCCTTTGTGATGAGATAAAGTTCTAACCCGGACTTTTGTGAGTAACTTGAGATAGGAGGTGGTAAGACCAATAGTCGCATGTCAGGAGCAATCCTTAGCATGAGCGTCATATGGTGGAACCCCAATCAGTGGAGGCCTCATGGAAGGTAGTAGATGTTGTTATGAACTATCGTAAGAACGCTATTACTTTCAATAGTGAGTGTTCGTAGAAGCTGAATGGCCTAGAACCCTTTTAACCCATCTAAGCCTTTTTAGGATGTAGCACAGAAACAAGTTCGAGTACAAATTTGAGCTTGTTGTCATGCGATGCTACGCTCAGACGAGGTCTTTTTAGGCATATTATTGGCGCCCATGAGCAGTTGTGCGTGCCGGTAGTATCCGATAGAAGATTGAAAACTCTGGGAACCTTTGTAGAACCCGTTCGGCAGGTACAAAATTCCCTAGTACATACCTTTGTGGGTGGTTATTAACTTTGACTCCATGCTCGTGACGTCGAACCTTTGAACCCTGTTTGTGCGACCATGTGTGGTCTTGATTGTGATTGATGCATAAACCATACATCCATGCATTCACTTGATTTCCAAGGAACTCATAGGTCTTTCTTTGTAAACATATATCATAAGTTTCATCAAACTCAATGGATCTTGGGTGTTGATGGGGTGAAAACTCTAATCCACCAAAATGGATGATTGATCTTGATGATAACTTGATCAAAGCTTTGATCCAGTATAGGATTTACCTCCTTCATGTTTTGATGTTTACAAATTAATAACTTGAATTCCTTGAAAATCAAATAAATAAAAAACAAAAAACAACAATTGCACGATTGGCATACATACATCCAAGTTGTCCAGAAAACTTATCCTTGTCTGTCTCCATCTTCAGAGTTTGTCTGTCTACCATCAAGCTGATTCCTCCACACAGGTACGGAACTAGAGCCAACTTCAGATTGAGAATGGAATACCAAGAGCAACATAATGCAGAGGTCAGAATGGAAATTGATGAGTTGAAGTCAGGCATGACCAAGCTCACTGAGATGCTGCAAGTTTTGATCGCTAGAGGAGAACCACCTCAGAAGACTGTCATTGTTGAAGTCTCAAGTGCTGATGTTGACCCTCAACCTACTCAACAACCACCTTCTACATGGCCTGAGTTTGGTTTGTTAGAACAAGATTTGTTCTTATCAATTATCTTAGTTTTGATGATAACAATAATATGAATTTTGCTTAAGATAATATGGTACTCTAATCCAATGCAATTTCCCTTTCAGGAAATATATAAAGAGTACGCATAATTCAGCGCTCAGAAGCTGTGTCTCAAATGGTTCAGCATGCAACATCAGAACATGGTCTGGCAAGACATCAGAAGATGGTCGAAGCAGAATCAGAACATGGGTCTATGGAAGCATCAGAAGAACATGAGATCAGAAGCACTGAAGATCAGAAGATGGTATCACGCTCAGAAGCACTTCAAGGTCAGAAGATCAGAAGATGCTATGCACCAAGCTGTTTGACTCTGATGATATTCAAACGTCATATTCACAAACATCAGATCAGAAGGAAGTACAGGTGGCAGACTACGCTGACTGACAAAAGGAACGTTAAAGCTACTAAAGGCAACGTCAGTAGACACAGCGTGAACAAGGCTCGAGGTAGTTGACAAAAGCGTATAACATTAAATGCAATGCTGTACGGAACACGCAAAGCATTAAATGCACTCAACGGTCATCTTCTCAACGCCTATAAATATGAAGTTCTGATGAGAAGCAAGGTTACCAATTCTTAACAACTCTGAACGAAAATAAACTTGCTGAAACGCTATTCAATCAAAACTCAGATTCTTCATCTTCATCAACTCACTACATTGCTTTTGTAATATATTAGTGAGATTAAGCTTAAACGATTAAGAGAAATATCACAGTTGTGATTATCGCTTATTAAGAAGCATTTGTAATACTCTTAGAATTACATTAAGTTGTAAGGAACTAGAGTGATCGTGTGATCAGTATACTCTAGGAAGTCTTAGCAGTTGGCTGAGCAGTTTGTAACTAGAGTGATCGTGTTGATCAGAATACTCTAGGGAAGTCTTAGGAGTGAACTAAGCCTAGAGTGATCGTGTTGATCAGTAGACTCTAGAAAAGTCTTAGGAGTGAACTAAGCAGTTGTTCCTGGAGTGATCAGTGTGTGATCAGAAGACTCTGGAAGACTTAGTTGCGGACTAAGTGGAGAACCATTGTAATCCGTGCGATTAGTGGATTAAATCCTCAGTTGAGGTAAATCATCTCTGCGGGGGTGGACTGGAGTAGCTTCGTTAACAGCGAACCAGGATAAAAATAATTGTGCAATTTATTTTTATCGTCCAAGATTTAAAGTCACACTTATTCAATCCCCCCCTTTCTAAGTGTTTTTCTATCCTTCAATTGGCATCAGAGCGCCGGTTCTAAGGTGCAAGCACTTAACCGTGTTTAGAAAAGATTCAGGAAGAGAAAAACGCTTCAGTAAAAGATGGTTGATGAAAGTGAAAAGTCTACACCTACACCTGCATCTACATCTGGCTCTGCTGAGCAATACAACGGTAACAATGGTTATACTAGACCGCCGGTATTTGATGGTGAAAACTTTGAATACTGGAAAGATAAACTGGAAAGTTACTTTCTGGGTCTAGATGGTGATCTATGGGATCTTCTGATGGATGGTTACAAACATCCAGTAAATGCTAGTGGCGTAAAGCTGTCTATGCAAGAAATGAATGATGATCAGAAGAAGCTTTTCAGGAATCATCATAAATGCAGAACTGTTTTGCTGAATGCTATCTCTCATGCTGAGTATGAGAAGATATCTAACAGGGAAACGGCCTATGACATATATGAGTCCTTGAAAATGACTCATGAAGGAAACGCTCAAGTCAAGGAGACCAAAACTCTAGCCTTAATCCAGAAGTATGAAGCCTTCAAGATGGAGGATGATGAAGACATTGAAAAGATGTTTTCGAGATTTCAAACTCTGACTGCTGGATTGAGAGTTCTTGACAAAGGATACACCAAGGCTGATCATGTAAAGAAGATCATCAGAAGCCTACCCAGAAGATGGGGTCCTATGGTGACTGCATTCAAGATTGCGAAGAATCTGAATGAAGTTTCTCTGGAAGAGCTTATCAGTGCCTTGAGAAGTTATGAAATAGAGCTGGATGTAACACCCCAAATTCTACCCAAAAATATCATGCGAGAAATCAGAGTATTTTAAAAACTATCAACAATGCATTTGGGATATCACATTTACTTCCTATAAACAACTCATAAACAGATACATAGCACTTTAATCTCAGAGAAGCACAAAACAACCTATAACAGCTCTTAGACAAACCAACTTCATTTTACTATGCAGCGGAATCATAACATTCGAATTTATAAACAAATCATCTTATTTAATCGGAAACAACTTCAAACATCATAGTATTTCTCATTATCCAATTTGGAACTCAACAACTAAAACATGAACAACATAGAAACAACAATATAGACAACCCCCGAGTGCTACGTATCAGAGCGACACACCAACCAGACACGGTGAATCTACAAACTTCCACAGCTATACTTGAGTACCTGCCCATTTCCCATGGTAGGGGAAACATCAGCAGAAGGGGTGAGATATCAAACATTATAAAGGAAAGTATGATAATACATATAGCAAAGATAAAATCATACACAATTCACCACTTCTCAATATAAGCAATTTGCATCACAACAATAATGTTAACTATCAACTATAACAATGTATTCAACTTTACAAGTATGTCATTCAAGCACATAATAACATATACTTCATAATCACAACGTAAATTAATACAACTATCAACAATGGCAAAACATGGTTCATATATTCCACATATATACATGTATTGACATATATATATTTGCATTCTCATCATATACGTTTCATTTACATATATCACCAAAATCATGTATCAAACATCACCAAATTTAATTATCACATCTCATGCACACATAACAATCACCTAATCACATAATTACATATATTCAAACATCACATAACTCCAATGTAACTCAATGCAAGACATGTGACTCTATGCATGTGGTACCCAATATGGACCCAAAGTTCCACCGCTTCCGATTCATATAGAATCTAGCCACGCTTCAGATCCGGACAAGACCAAAGCCACCAAATGTAAACATATAGTTTACCGCTTTCCGATTCACTCTAGAATCCAAGCCACGCTTGTGTTTCAAAGCAATTCCACCTATGTTTCAAGGCACACTATGATATGAATGTATGTACAATCTCACAAATATATGCAATTAAGATCATCTCTACCATCTTAACTTTCCACATATCACAACAATTCAACTCTATGAATTATCCACCAATTGTACACAACATTCACAACACACACACATCATTCACATATGAGAGGCCAATTAATCAATTACGATTCACACAATCCAATTAACACTAGTAATCATACTATCTCATGTTAATTCTCATTTTTGTCAATTATACATGAACACACATTTTCAACATCAAGCAATTAGTCATTAGAATTAATGCTAACCAACTAACCATAAAAAATCAATATCAAAACAACATCATTGGCATGACAATATATATTTCTCAACATACATATTCAAGCCAAAACACAATTACAAACAATTTCTCAAAATACCGTAATTTACCGATAAACCGAATAATTGGTCCAAGTTCAAGTATATTCCAATCACATAGACTTATTGGAATAAATTCAACTAATAATTTAACTATCCAATTAATAATTAAACTATATTAATTTCAATTCAACTATTATATTTCTATTCCATTATTTTCCAATTCTATAACAAAACCCATTATTTCACTATCAATGGTTTACTCACAACAAACATAACAATCTAATACACATAGATTATCAATTGCACACAACTTATCACATTTATATCATCACATTCCAACAATCATCAAATACCCAAAATTGCAACATAGAAGAACATGGATATCAAAGTATAGAATTAAACCCACTATAACATACTATCATACAACCCTTTAGCATGAAAGAACCCCACCCTTACCTTGGCAAATATGAAATCTTTCACCATAGCTCTAAGTTTTTCTCCAAAATAAATCCTTCAAACATAATTTGGAGACACACCTAAACACCGGTTCGGAAATCAGCTTATCAGACGAACTTAAAATCCTCAAAATCAAAATCTCTCCGGTCAGAACTTACCTCTATGAGTCAGGAACGTTGTGTCAAAACCACGCGACGATCCAACGGTTGGATTGAGAGATACATCCGTTTTGCTAAGGTGACTCAATGCTGAAACTTGCTGCGAAAATGAGGTTTCTTCTAGCTTTTCTCTTCCACCATTGTTCTCTTCCCTTTTGCCTCTTTTCTCTTCTTCCTATCTTTTCCCCCAAATGAAAATAGTAACCTCTAAAACCCTAACCTTCTCTTACTATCTCACTTATGTCAATTGGGCTTAACCCACCAATCCATCCATTATGTTTCTATCACTTAGGCCCATTTAGTTATATCTCTCTAATAACTCAATTAAGTCAAACAACACAAACACTCACATAATTAAATACTTAAATAATTATTATATCACATAATAACTAAATAAATAAGTTATTATTAAAAACACCAAACAATATAATTACTAATATAATTAATAAAAATATTAATAAAAATCGGGATGTTACACTGGACGCAAATGAGCCTCAAAAGAAAGGTAAGTCTATTGCATTAAAATCTAATATCAAGAAATGCACTAACGCTTTTCAGGCCAAAGAAGAAGATCCTGAAGAATCAGAATCTGAAGAAGAAGATGAACTGTCCTTAATCTCCAGAAGGCTAAATCAACTCTGGAAGACCAAGCAAAGGAAGTTCAGAGGCTTCAGAAGTTCAAAGAGATTTGAACATGGAGAATCTTCTGACGACAGAAGATCTGACAAGAAGAAGGTCATGTGCTATGAATGCAATGAACCAGGACACTTCAGGAATGAATGTCCAAATCTTCAGAAGGAAAATCCCAAGAAAAAGCTTCATAAGAAGAAAGGTCTTATGGCAACCTGGGATGAGTCAGAAGATGATTCAGAAGATGAGCAGGCTAACTGTGCGCTGATGGCGACAGAAGATGACGGATCAGAATCTACATCAGAATCAGATTCTGAAGAGGTATTTTCTGAACTTACTAGAGATGAGTTAGTTTCCGGATTAACTGAACTTCTGGAATCCAAGTCTCAGATTTGTATTAAATACAAAAAGCTGAAAAAGCTATTTGAATTTGAAACAAAGAGGCTTGAGTTGGAAAATTCTGAATTGAAAGATAAATTTTAAAATTATCCAATGATGTTGGATCTCCTTCTAATTCAGAAAAATCCACTCCTAGTCTAAACCATATTCTGAACGAATATGATTTAAGTTTCAGGAAGTTCTTATCTAGAAGTATAGGAAGAAGTCAGCTAGCTTCTATGATATATGCTGTGTCTGGAAACAAAAGAGTTGGCATTGGTTATGAGGGTGAAACCCCATACAAACTTGAACCTGTTGATGAAATGAAACTCACATACAAGCCATTGTATGATCAGTTCAAGTATGGCCACTCTCATGATATTAGGCACACTTCACATGCACAAAGTTTTCACATAACACACACAAAAAGGCATGTGACACAACCTAGGAAATATCATGAAACTCACATTAAGAATTATCATGCTGTTCCCCATATTGCTTAGAATGTCAAACCCAAGTTCAAACAGAACTTGAGAAAATCTAACAAGAAAGGACCCAAGAAAATGTGGGTACCTAAGGATAAGATTATTCCTATTGCAGATATCCTTGGCTGCAAGAAGGACAAAGCACAACATGTCATGGTACCTGGACTCTGGATGCTCGCGACACATGACAGGAAGAAGGTCTATGTTCCAAGACCTGGTGCTTAAGTCTGGAGGAGAAGTCAAGTTCGGAGGAGATCAGAAGGGCAAGATAATTGGCTCTGGAACTATAAAGTCTGGTAACTCTCCTTCTATTTCTAATGTACTTCTTGTAGAAGGATTAACACATAACCTCTTATCTATCAGTCAATTAAGTGACAATGGTTATGATATAATCTTTAATCAAAAGTCTTGCAAGGCTGTAAATCAGAAGGATGGCTCAATCCTATTTACAGGCAAGAGGAAGAACAACATTTATAAGACAGATCTGCAAGATCTTATGAGTCAGAAGGTGACTTGTCTTATGTCTGTTTCTGAAGAGCAGTGGGTCTGGCACAGGAGATTAGGTCATGCTAGCTTGAGAAAGATCTCTCAGATTATCAAACTGAATCTTGTCAGAGGACTCCCTAATCTGAAATTCAAATCAGATGCTCTTTGTGAAGCATGTCAGAAGGGCAAGTTCTCCAAACCTGCATTCAAATCTAAGAATGTTGTTTCTACCTCAAGGCCATTATAACTCTTGCACATTGATCTGTTTGGCCCAGTCAAAACAGCATCTGTCAGAGGAAAGAAATATGGATTAGTCATCGTAGATGATTATAGCCGCTGGACATGGGTAAAATTCTTGAAACACAAGGATGAGACTCATTCAGTGTTCTTTGATTTCTGCATTCAGATTCAATCTGAAAAAGAGTGTAAAATCATAAAGGTTAGAAGTGATCATGGTGGTGAATTTGAGAACAGATCCTTTGAAGAGTTCTTCAAAGAAAATGGTATTGCCCATGATTTCTCTTGTCCTAGAACTCCACAGCAAAATGGAGTTGTAGAGCGAAAGAATAGGACTCTGCAAGAAATGGCCAGAACCATGATCAATGAAACCAATATGGCTAAGCATTTCTGGGCAGAAGCAATAAACACTGCATGCTATATTCAGAATAGAATCTCTATCAGACCTATTCTAAATAAGACTCCCTATGAATTGTGGAAGAATAGAAAGCCCAACATTTCATATTTCCATCCTTTTGGATGTGTATGCTTTATTCTGAACACTAAAGATTATCTTGGTAAGTTTGATTCCAAAGCACAGAAATGTTTCCTTCTTGGATATTCTGAACGCTCAAAAGGCTACAGAGTATACAATACTGAAACATTGATTGTAGAAGAATCAATCAATATCAGGTTTGATGATAAGCTTGGTTCTGAAAAACCAAAGCAGTTTGATAATTTTGCAGATTGTGATATTGACATATCAGAAGTTGTTGAGCCAAGAAGCAACGCATCAGAAGCAGAGCTTCTCAGAAGCAAAGAATCTGAAGATCAAGTATCAGCTTCTCTGGAAGATCTAAGCATTTCTGAAGAACCATCTGTCAGAAGATCATCCAGACTCATCTCTGGTCATTCAGAAGATGTCATTCTTGGAAAGAAGGATGATCCAATCAGAACAAGAGCATTCCTTAGGAACAATGCAGACTGTCAATTAGGTCTTGTATCTTTGATCGAGCCAACTTCTGTTGATAATGCTCTAGAAGATCCAGACTGGATAATTTCTATGCAAGAAGAACTGAATCAGTTTACAAGGAATGATGTTTGGGATCTTGTTCCTAGACCAGATGGATTCAATATAATTGGTACAAAATGGGTCTTCAGAAACAAGCTCAGTGAGAAAGGTGAAGTGGTAAGGAACAAAGCCAGACTGGTGGCTCAGGGTTATAGTCAGCAAGAAGGGATTGATTATACAGAAACCTTTGCACCAGTGGCCAGGTTAGAATCTATTCGTCTATTAATTTCTTTTGCCACTCAACATAACATCACTCTCTATCAGATGGATGTCAAGAGTGCCTTCTTAAATGGTTATATAGATGAAGAAGTTTATGTCCATCAACCTCCTGGTTTTGAAGACTCTATGTCTCCTAATCATGTTTTTAAACTTAAGAAATCATTGTATGGATTGAAACAGGCTCCCAGAGCTTGGTATGAACGCTTAAGTTCTTTCCTTCTGGATAATGGTTTCACTAGAGGAAAAGTGGACACTACTCTCTTCTGTAAAACCTTTGAAAAGGATATTTTAATCTGTCAAATATATGTAGATGATATTATTTTTGGAACATCTAATGCTACACTTGGAAAGGAGTTTGCTAAGTCTATGCAGGCTGAGTTTGAAATGAGCATGATGGGAGAACTCAAGTATTTCCTTGGAATACAAATAAATCAAACATCAGAAGGAACATATGTTCACCAAACCAAGTATGTGAAGGAACTTCTGAAGAAGTTTAATCTTCTGGACTGCAAAGAAGCCAAAACTCCTATGCATCCAACATGCATCCTAGGTAAGGATGAGGTAAGTAAGAAGGTAGATCAGAAGTTATACAGAGGTATGATTGGATCTCTTCTATATCTGACTGCTTCTAGACCTGACATTCTGTTCAGTGTTTGTTTGTGTGCTAGATTCCAATCAGATCCTAGAGAATCTCATTTAACTGCTGTTAAGAGAATTCTAAGGTATCTGAAAGGTACTACTAATGTTGGTTTAGTTTACAGAAAATCTAAAGAATACAACTTAGTAGGATTCTGTGATGCTGATTATGCTGGAGACAGAATTGAAAGAAAAAGTACTTCAGGAAGTTGCCAATTTCTTGGAAGTCATTTGATCTCCTGGTACAGCAAGAAGCAAGCAACTATTGCTCTATCAACGACAGAAGCAGAATATGTAGCTGCTGCTGGCTGTAGTATACAGATGCTCTGGATGAAGAGTCAGTTAGAAGATTATCAGATATTTGAGAGTAACATTCCTATATTCTGTGATAATACTTCTGCTATATGTTTATCTAAGAATCCTATTCTTCATTCAAAAGCTAAACATATTGAGATTAAACATCATTTCATAAGGGACTATGTTCAGAAGGGTGTTATTTCTTTAAACTTTGTTGATACAGACCATCAATGGGCTGATATCTTTACAAAACCCCTGGCTGAAGATAGGTTTAAGTTCATTCTGAAGAACATCAGTATGGATTTATGCCCAGAATGAAAAGATGAGAAGTTCTCATGTATGAGTATCTTCTGAAATGAAAATGGATCATTTTTTTTTATATATCAGAAGTTCTGATTGAAATCTTTTAGAAATTATGATTCGGTTATTACTAACGTTTCATTGTCTAAGTTGATTCAGAACGTCTTTTAAAGCAAAACAGCTGTAACGTTTTATCTCGGGATGGTAAACCTGCTGTTACTGTTTTTGGATAAGTGCGCGTGCAGTTGAAGGGACGCCGACCATAGGTAACTGTGCTAGTCACCTCATTTGTCTTTATTATCTCTCCTCTTTTCACGTAACATTAAATGCTTTTCATCATTCGTTTCATTTTATTTTCTTTTAAATACTGTTCAACCTCTTCTCTTTCCCTCTCATCCCTCTCTATCTCTTTGCATTTCTTCATCAAGCTTTTTCTCTCTCTCTTCCATATCAAACCCTACTTGTTCATTTTTCTGCAAACCCATCATGAACTCTCCATCAAGCCCAGGAAATAATGAAAATGATCAAAACAACAAAAGAAAAGCTGTTGAAACATCACCTTCCAAACCCAAAAAGATCAAAATCACCTATGATCCTCTCAAGGTGAATCCATTCGAAGTTATGTTGTCTGGAAACTATTCTAGACGTGTGTTTCATCCTCCTGGTGAAAGCCCTCCATCATCTCCATCTTCTTCCTCATCTTTCGACCTTCAAGACTCAGCTTCCTCTTCATCTAACTTTTCCTCTCCCTTAATCTCTTCTGAAGAAATCTCTTCATCTTCACCCGCTGAGAATGTTGTCTCTGGTAAAGATGGTGGAAGATCTGCTTCAGGACCAAGTCTCCCTGATCCCTCGCCTGAAAGCCCAAGAAGCAGTCAATGAGGCGTTTCACTCCTTCATGACATGCTGGCTCAAACGGTGTCTTAGCTAGGGTCCTAGGATTTGGTCTTAGTAGCTTTATTTTCCTTGATTGTTAAACATCTTCTTGTAATCCTTTTTGATTATCAATAAAAAAAACTTTCTTTGTTTTACATTCCAGTGATTCTATTTGTTTTATACATCTGAATTTTTTTAAATATTCTTTTTGATGTTATGACAAAAAGGGGGAGAAGATAAATGATAAATGATTTGATTAAATCTATCAGTTGCTGGGTAAAGGCTCCCACACATTCACTAACAAGAACTGCTAGTTCTATATGGTTTAAGTGTTTTGCAGGTACAAAGA
This sequence comes from Vicia villosa, assembly GCF_029867415.1. Classification (NCBI taxonomy): domain Eukaryota; kingdom Viridiplantae; phylum Streptophyta; class Magnoliopsida; order Fabales; family Fabaceae; genus Vicia; species Vicia villosa. The sequence goes on from NW_026705689.1 coordinate 196,693, forward strand.
AGTGAAGTGAATCTTCAGAAGCAAACACTAGAAGCAAAACCATAAGAAGCGTTATTCTGTAAAAGGAATAAGCTCTTGGAAACTGAAGCAAGCTGAGTGCTGTCAAGCTTCAGGAATCAGAAGCACGATCAGAAGCACTGATAATAGAATTTGAATATCATTGTCTATCTTGTTCTGACAATATTCTATTTGCTCTGATACATATAATGTTATGGCTCTGATACATTATTTGCTCTGATACACGTTTTTAGCCTAAATGCTCTGATACATTTGGCTCTGATACATATAATGTGTTCAAATATACATTTTATGTTCTAACTCGTTCATGCTGACTTTTGTCGTTTAGTTTTTGTTCTGTAACATTTCAGGATGTAGAGATGCTCTGATGATGCTCTGGTACATTCAACAATGTTCTGATACAAATCTAGCATGAAGTGATGTTGGTAGACATTCAAAGTTCTGAAGCTATCCGAGGGAAGCAGAAATCAGAAGATGTGAATGTTCTAGAAGATCCAGAAAACTCAAGTTCTGAAGCTGTCCTGAATGGAAGCAGAAATCAGAAGCTGTGAATGTTCTGAAGATCAAAGAAATTCAAGTTCTGAAGCTGTCCTGAATGGAAGCAGAAGTCAGAAGCTGTGAATGTTCTGAAGATCAAAGAAATTCAAGTTCTGAAGCTGTCCAATGGAAGCAGAAGTCAGAAGCTATGAATTCTCTGAAGGCAGAAGCTTATATGATCGTCTCTACCGAAATAATCAGGGAAGTCTTTTATCAAAGTTCTTCGAGTATTTATTTCAGGGGGAGATTATTTATCTCAGGGGGAGATTGTTAATCTCAGGGGGAGACATATTCATATGCTTATGCTATAGCTGTGTAATTTGTCTTTTGCCGTCTACTCTTTCTGATCGCAAATTCATATCATTTATATATGTTTTTGTCATCATCAAAAAGGGGGAGATTGTTAGAACAAGATTTGTTCTTATCAATTATCTTAGTTTTGATGATAACAATAATATGAATTTTGCTTAAGATAATATGGTACTCTAATCCAATGCAATTTCCCTTTCAGGAAATATATAAAGAGTACGCATAATTCAGCGCTCAGAAGCTGTGTCTCAAATGGTTCAGCATGCAACATCAGAACATGGTCTGGCAAGACATCAGAAGATGGTCGAAGCAGAATCAGAACATGGGTCTATGGAAGCATCAGAAGAACATGAGATCAGAAGCACTGAAGATCAGAAGATGGTATCACGCTCAGAAGCACTTCAAGGTCAGAAGATCAGAAGATGCTATGCACCAAGCTGTTTGACTCTGATGATATTCAAACGTCATATTCACAAACATCAGATCAGAAGGAAGTACAGGTGGCAGACTACGCTGACTGACAAAAGGAACGTTAAAGCTACTAAAGGCAACGTCAGTAGACACAGCGTGAACAAGGCTCGAGGTAGTTGACAAAAGCGTATAACATTAAATGCAATGCTGTACGGAACACGCAAAGCATTAAATGCACTCAACGGTCATCTTCTCAACGCCTATAAATATGAAGTTCTGATGAGAAGCAAGGTTACCAATTCTTAACAACTCTGAACGAAAATAAACTTGCTGAAACGCTATTCAATCAAAACTCAGATTCTTCATCTTCATCAACTCACTACATTGCTTTTGTAATATATTAGTGAGATTAAGCTTAAACGATTAAGAGAAATATCACAGTTGTGATTATCGCTTATTAAGAAGCATTTGTAATACTCTTAGAATTACATTAAGTTGTAAGGAACTAGAGTGATCGTGTGATCAGTATACTCTAGGAAGTCTTAGCAGTTGGCTGAGCAGTTTGTAACTAGAGTGATCGTGTTGATCAGAATACTCTAGGGAAGTCTTAGGAGTGAACTAAGCCTAGAGTGATCGTGTTGATCAGTAGACTCTAGAAAAGTCTTAGGAGTGAACTAAGCAGTTGTTCCTGGAGTGATCAGTGTGTGATCAGAAGACTCTGGAAGACTTAGTTGCGGACTAAGTGGAGAACCATTGTAATCCGTGCGATTAGTGGATTAAATCCTCAGTTGAGGTAAATCATCTCTGCGGGGGTGGACTGGAGTAGCTTCGTTAACAGCGAACCAGGATAAAAATAATTGTGCAATTTATTTTTATCGTCCAAGATTTAAAGTCACACTTATTCAATCCCCCCCTTTCTAAGTGTTTTTCTATCCTTCATGGTTTGCCACCTGGTTACACTCCTCCCTATGAGAAGACTCCTGGTATTGGTCAATCTTCACAACTTGTGATTGGTCAAGCTTCAAACCAAGTTTTTCATGCTCCTGTATTCACTGAATCTCAGCCTATTGTGCACACTGTTGCTCAACCTACTTATGTGAATCCTCTGTTTGAATATCAAGTTCCCCGTTCCCATAATGGAAGCCAAGGAGATGCTGGAGATATTGAAGATGTCAAAGAGCAGTATCATACTTTAGAAAAGCGTCTGAGAGCCATGGAAGGAAATGATTACTTTGGGGTTGCTGCTGAGAATATGTGTTTGGTTTCCGACTTTGTCATGCCTGCAAAATTCAAGACTCCTGAGTTTGAGAAATATAAAGGGAACACTTGCCCAAGAAGCCATTTGACCATGTACTATCGAAAGATGGCTGCTTATACCAAGAATGATAAATTGCTTATCCATTGCTTTCAGGATAGTTTGAGTGGAGCTTCGCTGAAATGGTATATGGGACTTGAGAAGAGTCACATTCATTGCTTCCAAGATCTGACTGATGCTTTCATGAAACAATATAATTATAATTTGAACATGGCACCTGATCGCCGACAATTGCAAAGCATGTCTCAAAAAGAGAAAGAATCTTTCAAGGAGTACGCTCAACGCTGGAGAGAGCTAGCTCCTCAAGTGGAGCCACCTTTAGCTGAAAAGGAATTGACTGGCATGTTTATGGACACTCTCTCACACTTCTTTTGAGAGAAAATGATTGGTAGTGTATCTTCAAACTTCACAAACTTGGTAACCATTGGCCAGAGACTTGAAGAGGGAATCAAGAATGGGAAAGTTACTCATGTTGCTGAATCTTCTGGTGGATCGAAGAAACCTTATGGAAACTTCCACAAGAAGAAAGAGAATGAGACTAATGCTGTGTCAGATGACAGAAGGGGATCTCGTCGTAGACCTCAAAATGAGGATCAACCTTATGTAGCTGTTGTTGCTCTTGTGCGAGTTCAAGCTCCTCAACCTCAAGCTGCTAAACAAAATCAGATTCGTAATAGGATCAACTTTGATCCTATCCCCATGACTTACACGGAACTGTATCCTGCTTTGGTCCAGAAAGGGTTTATTACAACAAGAGCTATGCCGCCTCCTCGAAATCCTCTCCCTGATGGTTTCAGATCTGATCTTCATTGTCCTTTCCATCAAGGTGCAGCAGGCCATGATTTAGAAAGATGTTTCCCTCTGAAGGAAAGAATTCAAGAGTTGGTTAGATCAAAGATGCTCTCTTTCAAGGATATGGGTCCTAATGTTGTCACTAATCCTTTGCCAGATTAAAGTGGCTGAAGATAAGTCAAAGCCCGATTTTCCTAAAGCCAAGTGTTTCAGACGAGATAGCTCATCTTTGTTGCTGATTAGTCACTAGGCCTTGTTTCTGTACTGTTCGTATTTCCTTTATTGTGCTATTTACTTTTAGACTTTGTTTGTTTTTGAATGGTAATTTTAATGAAATGAGCATTGCATATTTTGAATTCATTAACATCCACTGTGTTTATGTTTATACCTTCGTTTACAAAACTTTTTCTTCCATCTGCTATTCTCTATCAAATTTGTGTTTTATGCAAAGATTGGAGGGAGGATGATGACAACAAAATACCCAAGTTGTTGAACTGTATGCTTTCAAATAAAACTTTGCTGATGATGTACAGGCATTGTTTCAATTCCCAAACACTGGAGAAATAAGGAAGTTAATCCCTTGTCAACCCCTTTGAGCCTTCGAAGTAGGAGTTTCTTTCTGTACAAAAAACCCGCATCTTTAACCTGGGGCAGGGTAGTTCTCAATTAATTTGGCTGTGCATTCTATTTTAAGAGAATCATTCAGTACACCTTTCCACAAAGGTTTCAATCACAAGCTTTCCTCCGCATACATCAAAGAAATGTTGGAGATGCCAATCAAAAGCCAATGATAGTTCATCAATCATTATGCAAGGCAGTCACTATCTTTCAAAAAAAATGTATCAAAATATATATATATATATATATATATATATATATATATACAAAGAAAAGCCTGCTAAGTCAAAAATTTAAAAAATGACTTAGGCAAAAATTAAGGCATCCCGCTGACTGTAAGTTCAAAAATAAACAGTTCAGGAAAAAGTTAGGGATATCAAAAGAAAAAGATGAAAAAAGAGAAGTCAATAAATTCCTCAAGCAACAAAATGTTGTGACAACAAAAAGGAAGAAGTGACTGCAATCTCAAAAGTTCTCTTTGCTTGTGAGCTATCATCATTACAAAGGTGCAATTCCGGAAGCCTCTTGGAACCTGAATGCATAAACTGAATTAACTGAGTTTTAGGACTGGAGATCATCACGAAGATGGAGTGGGTACAATCAAATTTTGAGCCTTATATCCTTTGTTTATTAAACCGTGAACCAGGCCACGTTACAACCTATGAAAGACCTAATTGAAGCAAGTTTTGTTTGAAAGCATACTACAACAAGGTTGCGTAAGCTGACTCCCATGAGATTTGCCAATCATTTGCTTTGATATCATATCTTTGCTTTATCTTTCACTTTGAACGTCTCAACCTTTATGTTTTGACTAGTGATTCCATTTGCTTTACATCAATAACATCATTCCAATAATGATTTTGATTTCAAAAATATTCTTTGAGCATTGCATTAAAATTACCATTCTTGAATGAACATTTTATTTGTAAGTAAGCACTCATCTTTCAAGAAGTTCAAACAGTCGAGAAACTTGATCACTGATCCAATCAGGGGCAGTTTACTTCAAGATCTTGTTGTTCAGATGTTCAGTCAAGATTTGTTGATCAGAATATCCTTTCAAGACTTATACTGGGGCAAGCCATCCCAACATGCATTTCAAGAACTGAAGCCATGATCAGTTCATCCCGAGTACAGTTCAGCTGAAGCCATGATCAGTTAACTTGCAACAATTAATGATTCAGGGGAAATATTCTTCAGCAATCCCCAAGCAGTTCATCAGTCCTTCACAAAGGATCATCAGTTGATACATCTACCAATGTGACAAAAGTTTGTTTAAGCATCTTCTTCCCAAGCAGAGTTGGCAGAGTTCCCGTGTTGAGGAATCGAGTTCCTATCGTGCCTCACAAAAGAGTCTCCCTCAGTTGTAACAAACAATTTGCATTGCATTGATCATATATCATGCATAGAAAAATTCAACATCATGCATTGCAACAAATTTCATACTCATTTGCATTTCCCGAGGTCCTGTTGCTATCAACATCTTCACCTTGAGATCAAAGTCCAACTTACTTGGCGCCTATCCAAAACAGATACTTGTTTGTCTTGTTCGTCTATTGTTGTTCCTTGAGGTATCCTCTCTTCTTTCAGTGTCATTCCTGAAAGATTTACACCATGTTTTATCTTGGTTCCCTTCAATCATGTTTTATCTTGATTGCCTCCAATCATGCTTTATCTTGATCGCTTTCAATCATGTTTTATCTTGGTTCCCTTTAATCATGTTTTATCTTGATTGTCTCTGATCATGCTTTATCCTGATCGCTTACACCGTGCTTTATCTTGTTTCCCTTCAATCATGTTTTATCTTGGTTACCTAATCATGTTTTACCTTGATTGTCATTTGGTATTTTTCAATCATGTTTTACCTTGATTGTCATCTGATGTTATCCAATCATGTTTTACCTTGATTATCCCTTAATAACATCCAATCATGTTTTACCTTGATGGACCTGTGATGATTATCTAATCATGTTTTACCTTGATTGTCCGTTGATGATTATCCAATCATGTTTTACCTTGATTATCCTTTGACGATATCCAATCATGTTTTACCTTGATTGTCATTCGATGTTGCCCAATCACGTTTTACCTTGGTTGTCATTTGATGTTGTCCAATCATGTTTTACCTTGATATTCATTTGATGTAGCCACATTCATGTAGGCCTCAGATATTCTCTTCTCGAAGTTCAATCATGTTTTATCTTGAAAGCTTCTGTCGACTGTTTCTTTCTTTTGTGAAGTCCAAGTGCCATTCCTGGATAACACATGCCTTTTCCTCAGTGGAATCCTTTCTTATCTCCCCAGTGGTGTTATACTTCTCTCAATTCCATAATCATACTTGATGCATCCATTAGCATCGCATTATACCTTAGGTTCAAAAATTGTGTGTTTTATATTTAAGTCTCTTCATTTACGTCGAGCTGAGGATTTTAACCCTCACATCTCCGAATAGAAGAAACTTAAATAGGGGCATCTGTCGTACCCCAATTTTTGACCCTAAGATCATACATCAATTGCATTCAATCATCAATCAAAAGCACCATTGTGAAGCTTTATCTTTGATACTGTGATTATCTCTGAGGGGAATTATCGAGCATCTATAGCCTTTAATTTGTTTTATACTAACCAAAATCCAAAAATATGTATTTTGTCTCTTTTGTTTATATTTTACAGGAAAAAGATCGGGCAGAAATCAAATGTGTGCAAGAAAAGGAATTTTTGAAAATTTCACTATGGAAATCGATTTACCCATGAGGGAAATCGATTTCCATGGGGCGAAATTCAAAAAATATAAGGAAGGAAGCATGACATCATTTTGGCACCAATTTTATTTGATCATTTTTGTCATTTTACCAATTTTCCACCTCATCAAAATTAATTCCCTTCATTAAACCTTTTTTAACCCCATTTTACCATTTTACCATTTAAATACCATTTAAACACCAATTAAACACAAGTTAATTTTCAAATGCAAAAAGACCAAACTACCACTACTCTTGCTCCCATCCTATAAATAGAGGTCTCTACTCCCTCATTTCTCAAGCTTTTGATAGCTAAAAAAGTTCTTGCAAATTCATTTCTCAAGCTTTGAGAGCCAAAAAAACCCTTGCAATTTCTCTCCTCATCCTTACCAAATTCACCAAAGCTCTTTTTCTTTCATAAAGTTTGTGAGTCACATCTTGAACCTGACAAACTTTGAGCTAAACCACCATCTATTTCACTCTTTTTTCTTCAATTGTTGAGAGATCAAGATTTGTGTTGGTGATTCTTGAAGTAGATCTAAGTTTTGTTCAAGATTTGGTAATTTTCTTCATCCTTTTTCATCTATCATAATGTGATTCTTTTGTGCTTGTGTGTGATGCATCTTTGATGCTATATTGGTCCTATTTGATGGTGAATTGATGGAAAATTCGTGCTCCAATTGATGTGTGATCATAAGGTGTTTGTATGTTTGCTTAAGTCAAGTTTTATGCCTCCTAATGCTGATTTTTTGAATGCTGCGTGCAGGAAATCGATTTCCCTCTGTAGGAAATCGATTTCCACCTTATTTTTTTTCAAAATTTGAACTCTGCACTCAGGAAATCGATTTCTTACAGATGTAAATCGATTTCCTGCTGGCAGAATGTGGTTTTTTGCCTTTTTTATGCTTGTTTTGGCTTCCTACTTCCTCCACTTCATTAATATCATTGGATCTAGGATGTTGATAGGTTTGAAAGGACCAAATCCATATTATTAGATGAATGATATTAATGATAGTGTGAGTTGATTTTACTTTATGCATTTTATCTTCTTCTTCTCCTTTTTTTCTTTTGATCGATGAAAGTCTTAATACTTTGAGAATTCTTATGGATTCTTAGTAAAGACTAGATCATTACCTATTTTCTTTTCTTGCGGTATTGCTTTCGGAGAATGATCTACATATCATTTCTCTCGCATGCATTAGCACATAAAGTTTTGACCGGCCTCGTTGTAGGGTGATTTCTACATAAATCACTTGGCGATCTGCTTAACATAGCGCAATATTTCGTGTCCCGAATAAAAAAGATCAAATATGGAAGAGAATTGTATGCGGTTGATTTAAGACTTATGGAAATTTATCGTGTAGTCGCTATGATTTTATTAAGCTTCTGATAAAGTTCCATTGAATTTAAATCCGAGAACATCCTTCACTCACCATCGATCTTTCTTACTAACTTTGATAACATACTTGACAAGTTTCAAGATGGTTATCTTTATCTAACGACTAACTTTAATTTCCGCACTTTATTATACCGCTCTTTATATTTCTCGCTTTATTGCTTTATTTTATCATTTCATCATATTTACATTCCGCTATTGTTCCTTTGTCCATTTGGACGTTTATATTCCGCTATTTTCTCTTTGTCCATTTGGACATATGTTTATGTTTCCGCTATTTTCTCTTTGTCCACTTGGACCATACTTTATTTTTACGCTAAAACACTAATAATCAACCAAAATCTAAAAAACACCTAAGGCTCTCTTTTGGACTATTGGTTACTATCCCTAGCATTTTGGAGATTCGGACTTATGGACTTAGTACCTCTAGACCCTTATGATGTTGTTACTCTGCTGTTATTCTGTCTGTCTGGCATTGGATTGTTGTCTGTTTGTATGTGCAGGTATTTCCTTGAAAGCCCTTGATGGTTAATTCCAAGGCATTGAAATAAAGATTTTACCCGAAAACAGCCGTTACTCTGCCCGATTTTCGTTAGAATTTTAATGTGCTTAATGCAAAGTGGTGCTAAGATAATAAATTCATCTGGATCCCCAAGTGATAATGTTGGTTTAGTATTGATATTCCAAAGGATGGGAAATCTACCTTGACTCACAACGTCAAGTGTTGGCTTCTTATTTCGGTTAGACCGTTTCTTTCCTTAGCTTTTATTTAACGCAATAGGATAGCCTCTTCATCTCCTCCCCTTCTTTAATTTTCAAAATCTTCTCCCTTTTTCCAAAACATTCTTATGTTTGCAACCCTTTTCAAAACCTTTTCTTTAAAAAATATCGTTTGCCTTCAATGGCCTTTTCTTCAAAAAGTTTAGACACTGTTAATTGTCGAAACGAGTGGTTATACCCCACGATTTTGAAATTGATTGATATAATGAGATCTTTTCCACGTGAGAGAGCTAGTGGCATACTCGTTGATTTTATCCGAGTTGGAGCCCTTCTTTCATTTGCGATGCAAAGAACTCATTTGTTCTCATGCTCAAGATCAATGGCTGAGTATTTCTCTCCGACGATGATAAAGTGTTTATTCGTTTTTAAAACGTTTTCCCTTTAAGCGGAACTACATTAGCTCTGACTTCTCCATTGCACCGAGGAGGTATGTAGGCACAAGGCTTCACGTCTTGCCGAGCTTATTTTAAAAAATAAAATAAACCGTTTTTTAGCACACACACAACACAGATTTTCAAAAAGGTTCCTGTGGAGTACCACAGATATGAGGGGTGCTTAAAACCTTCCCCTTGTATAATCAACACCCGTACCTAAGATCTCTTCTTCTTTGTTTTAAAAACAAACTTTGGGTTTTATTCGTTCTTTTCCCTTTTCCTTTGGAAACAATAAAGCGCGGTGGCGACTTTCACTGAAATATTGAGTCGAGTCAATATAATGGCTTCGATCTCAGATTTTCCCCGCTACACCAGTCACATTGCTATTTGCCACGTGACATCCTTGTCGCAACATGGCAACGGTAATATTTATTAATGTCTCTGCCTGCAAAGCTGCCAATATGTCAGTTTATTGGAACGTTGTGTTTGGTTTGTAAAAGTTGCGACGGGTTTCTAACGTCACAACCAAATTTTGCAAAAATTTGAATATTCCCCCCATTTGAATGTTATGGCTTTTAATGAATTAATTTATAGATTTAATGTAGTGACGTGGGATACACGTCACAACCTTTTTTCACATTACCCCAGGCCTGACTTTTGATCACTTTACAGCAATAAAGTGATTTAATATTAAAATACACCTTGCGAAGTTAATGTCACGTCGCAACAAGCAATTTGGAGCCACTTGATTTCCACGTCGCTAATATATGTCGCTGGGGTGGAGTTTTCTTGTAGTGTACGTTTACCGTATCTTCAATTTAAAACTTATGAAAAACCTAAACCTAGAGAGAGATGAAGGGTGTTTAACACCTTCCTTCCATCTAACCGACTCGCGAATCTTGAATCTCTAAATTTAGGGTAATCCATTTAATCCCTTCCCTTAGGATAAAAATAATGGTGGCGACTCTTTTCAAAATTTTTAAGTCGGTAGCTACAACCAGGTCTTGAATTTTACTTTCAACATATTTCAAGAAATATAGATAGTTTTTACACACCGTCCTGAAATGTATTATCGATTCGGAATATACCTCTTCCGTAGAAGAACTTATTATAACATTCCAAGTATCCATTATGCTTTCCGCTATGACATGAACGTTGAACATTTTCCAATCTTCACCCTTGATTTATCTGGTTCCTATTACAGGATTAAGTCTACTTCTCACATTTTTTTGTTATGTGATACTTAAAAAGTAATGCATATGGTGTAGAAAACAACTTTGCAACTGAAATAATCAGTGTGGTATTGCAATCGGTGACAATGACCTTTGATATGTTTTATCGATCCTTCAACATAGTCTGACACACTTCTAAATCTCAAGTAACATTGTCCTCTTTTTCACTTTCCAAAAATGCAAACCCAACTAAAAAAGTAATCTTCGTAGAAATAACACCTACAATTTCTAAAGGTGGAAGCAATGTGTTATTCAACTACCAAGATGTGGTATTTGAATATCAAGTATAAAAGTTGCAAAAAATTGGATTATGGAAAAAGTTGTATTCGACTAACATAAGGTGATATTCGAATACTAGTGTTGTAAGGAAAATTTTCACAAGTCGGAATGTGTGTAACTCATTGCAATACTTTCAAAGGCACATGACAACATTGTGATTTTACTTTGTCTCTATGTTGATGACATGTTGATCATTAGCAACAAGATAAATGAAATTTTAAAAAGAAATAGGTGTATAACTTTCACATTCAAGATGAAAGATCTTGAACAAGTTGACACTATTTTGGGGATTAAAGTAAAGCGAAATAGTGAGAGTTATAAACTTAGTCAAACCCATAATGTCGAGAAAGTGCTTGTAAGTTCAAACACTTACGTTTCAAAAAAGTGAATACTCCATTTGATCCTAGTGTAAAGCTTCAAAAGAATAATGGAAGAGTTTTGGATCAATTGGAATATGCAATTGCAATTGGTTGTCTAATGTATTTAATACAATGTACAAGATCCGACATAGCATTTGTAGTTAGTAAAATGATATATTTACTTGCAATCCAAATAATGAGTTTTGGAAGGCCATCACAAGGATTTTCGATCATCTTTTGAAAATCAAAAGTTTTGGCCTTCATTATGGTATGTTTCCTACCATACTAGAGAGATATACCGGTGCAAGTTGGATATCAAGTCTTGGAGATCAAAAATCTACAATTGGGTGGATATTTTCACTAGTTGGAGGTGTAATTTCTTGGAAGAGCAAGAAAGAAATATGCATTACTCTTCAACCATGGAATCAGAGATCGTGGCTCTTGCTTCCGCTAGTTAAGAAGCTGAATGGTTAAGGAACCTTTTGTTGGAAGTTTCATTGGCTAAAGACAGCACTTCAAAGGTGTTGATACATTGTGATAGTCAAGCCACTTTAAGTAGAGCATACAACAAAGTGTATAATGGAAAGTATAAGCACATAGGTCTTAGACATTTCCTTTGTTAGAAAATTGATTAAGGATAGACTAATCTCACTCACATATATACGTTCAAACTATAATTTAGCCGATCCATTTACTAAACCACTTTTCAGAGACTTATTAAAGACTATCTCGATAGGTATAGGATTGAAACTCCTTGAGTAAGAGTCCAACAGCGACATCAACCAATCCAATGTTAAGAAAATATTAACCTCAAGATTCAATGGATAACAACAAACCGTTGATTTTGATGTTTGTGCAACATTATTTAATAATGTTGACTATTGCATATGGAGGGTTGAGTTTTTCAAACTCTTAATGAAGTTAAATATTGAGAATATATATCTAAATTAAAGTAGATACAATATGAAAAACACATGGACATAAATAGTGAGAACTGAAGTTTTTGTCACAATAAATTAAAGAAACATGAAAAACACTAGGCAAGAGATGTATGTGAAGAACTATTAAAGAGTGTGTGTAAGGTAGCGCCGGTCAAATCACAAGGGATAACATGTTCAAAACATTGTTACCGAAAATTTCGATTTGGCTTTGTGTTATCTTTACCAAGGTTAAATTCAAATCGAAAGACACTTACCTTACTATTCTTTGTTTCTTTTTCTCGATTTGGTCTTGTCATTAATAGAAGAAGTGGGGGATTGTTGTAATTATTAATTAACCAAGAGATTAATTAAATACATAAACATTGTTGTGTCTCAATAATAACATGACACCTTGCTTAAATTTTCTTTTTGAATTTCGAAATAGGCAACGCTTCGTGAAATGTTGCAGTAAGCAATTAGGCAACGCTTTGTGAAGTGTTACAGTAGGAGAAAAGTTGTAACATTTAGTAAAAAAATGTTGCTCTATAAATTGATCATTCCAAAATAAAAAAAAAATATAATAACAAAAAAGCCATCCCCCTCACTACAAATTTTAAATTTCATCTTCTCTACATTCGAATTTTCATCGATCATATGAAAACTCGAATAAAGACTAAATTATCATGTGTATTCATGTGTGTTGAGTCTAAAACATCTTGAAAAATACTTGAAATACTATTAAAAAAAGTGAAACTAGTTCACGATTCCCGGGCTTAATCCATTCAATTTAGAACTATTATCAAACACTTCCTTCAAAATTTAAACCTTTGAACTAGATTAATTATTTTTTAAGTAAAAAATTACGATTAATATAAAGCTAGCACAACACAAGACATTCTAATATGAGTAATGTTATTTAGTACGAAGGATTTTGAACAAGAAACACAAAAATGTACATATTAATTTAGTGGATAATTTTTAATTTATTATAAATTAAATTTCCTTTTTAATAGGGATCATGGGGTGGTTGTGATAAAGAATGTTTGAGATTTATTTTTGCTTTTCTTGTTTTTCCTTTTTATTAGCAGTAAGTATTTTCCTTCTAATATAATACTCCCTCGGGTCCCATTTATAAGAAAAGATTCTCTTTTTAGATACATTCAATAAATAATGTATTTGGACAACATACTATCTAGATACATTATTTATTCAATGTATCTAAAAAGAGAATCTTTTCTTATAAATGGGACCAGAGGCAGTAGTAAAGTCACAATTTACAAGCAACTGCTACACCCAACCTCCCACACATTATTACAGAAGGACCAGATTGATTATTTTATTTTTATTTTTTTAACGAAAACACAAAGTAGACACGTAAAGCATGTTCACAACATAGTTTAATTGGACAAAGAACGGTGACAAGTGGGATATGCAAGTAAGCATTGAAGCCTTTGAAGGAATGAAGTTGAGGTAGCTGGCAGTTGCAGACACATCAGCGTAGATACTAGATGTTGATAGTGAAGATTACAATTTCCAAAAATCTACTATTGCCTCTTTCCTATCCAATTTGCATTACAACAACAACTTTTCTAAATGTCGGCTTGCAGTCAAACCCAACGTGGAGAGAGAAACAAACGAATACACTCAAAAGAGAAAGTCAAATGAAGGTAAATTAAATGAACTTTAGTTCAAGTTGATGCATAACCTAACTAGGTGTATTTGGTCTTAGCCTTTCCCACGATAAAGTAAAGTAAATTGAAAATGTCATAACTCTCTCTCTCTTTCTCTCTCTAGCAAATTCATGAATATTCCGTGTATTGACTTTCCCACGGTTTAAATGAAAACTATAAATAACAACATCATTACCCTTTTCTCTCTCAACTTCATTCATTTTCTTAACTCTCCACCCAAAAAAAAAAAGCAACAATGAATCAAGAAATTGATGTTTCACCATTTTTTCTATGCCCTATTTCACTTCAACTCATGAACGATCCGGTTACTGTCTCGACAGGAATAACCTACGACAGACAATCCATCGAAAAATGGCTCTTTTCGTCCAAAAACAATACATGTCCTGTCACAAAACAACAACTCTTACATGATCATCAAAATCTCCTTATTCTCACACCAAACCACACTCTTCGTAGACTCATTCAAGCTTGGTGCACCATTAACTCTTCTTATGGCGTTGAAAGAATTCCAACTCCAAAACCACCAACAACAAAAACCCTTATAGAGAAACACCTCAAAGAAGCTTCTGATTCTTTAGATTCACCTCATTTGCTTATTCAATCTCTTAGAAAGCTCAAAGCAACAGCCTCCGAGAGCGAAACGAATCAACGGTGTATGGAGTCGGCAGGTGCTGTAGAGTTCTTAGCATCAATAGTAACAAAAAACAACACATGCTGTTCATCTTCAACAGAATTAACTGAAACTACCATTCTTGAGAATGATGATGATATGGAAGGGTTTGCTTTTGACTTTAATATTAGTGCAGAAGATGAAGCAATAAACATCCTTTATAATCTTCATTTAACAGAACAAGGTTTGAAAACTCTCTTGAACTTCAAAAATGGAGAATTTTTAGAATCATTAATGAGATTATTGCAAAAGGGTAACTACGATTCAAGAACATATGCAGTTTTTCTGTTGAATTCCATGTCAAAGATTGCTGATCCATCAAAACTAGCCAATCTAAAAACCGAGTTTTTCGTCGAACTAGTTCAGCTTCTCAAAGATCAGATATCAAACAAGGCATCAAAAGCGACACTACAAACATTGATTCAGCTCGTTGAATTAGGGAGAAATAGAGTAAGAGCAGTTGAATCAGGTTGTGTTCATGTTTTGATAGAGCTTCTTCTGGATTCCAAAGAAAGGAAGCCGTGTGAGATGATTTTGGTGCTCTTGGAGATGTTATGTCAATCTGCTGATGGAAGAGCTGAACTTTTAAGCCATGGATGTGGTTTAGCTATTGTTTCAAAGAAGATCTTGAGGATTTCAACAATGGCTAATGATAGAGCAGTGAAGATTCTTCTATCTGTTGCAAGATTCTCTGCAACACATACAGTTGTTCAAGAAATGCTGGAAATAGGTGTTGTTGCAAAGCTTTGTTTGGTTCTTCAAGTTGATAGTGGAAATAAGGCTAAGGAGAAAGCAAGAGAGATTCTTAAATTGCATGCAAACTCTTGGAGGAAGTCTCATTGTGTACCTACTAATTTACTTGCTTCTTATCCATCATCAAGTGCTTGAAAAATTAGAGGGTCTTTTTTTGCATTTTATTTAGTTTTGATCTTTTTACTCCTTCATTGGGATTTTTTGTTTTAAAGAATGTAGAGTTGTTTAAAGAAGATTGGTTAGATGGAACAAGGGATAGGTGTGGACTTAAAATATTATTGTCCATGAAGAATGGGTCGGAAACAAATTAAATTAGGTGGACAATTTCTCTACCCATCACAAAAAGATGGGTAGTGTACATTCCACCAATCAGATTCTTAAATTAGGATCAATTGTTTATATTGTGAATGACTACATCACATATTCATACAACAAATGTTAAAATACAGGGTTAAATACGTTTTTAGTCCCTATAAATATGTGACCCTGCATTTTTAGTCCTTATAAAATTTTCCTTTAATGAATGGTCCTTCTAAAATTTTTATGTATTTTTATGTATGTAACTTCAATCCCTGCTATCAAACCAATGTGTATTTTAGAATGATTATTTTGCAGACATGTTCATAATATTTTAAAAAGTTCCTGAAAAAAAAAAAACTCAAAATTTAATTTCTAAGTTGAGATTTTCATTACTTTCATTATTGTTTTTTGAAATTTGAAAAATTCATATTTAATTCTTTTCATTTAAAAAAAATTCTAAAACTTGGTAAATAAATATTTTACAGTATTCTAAACATATATAAAAAAAATTATTCAAAAATTTAAAAATTAAAGGGTAATTAATCAGTTTTTAAAATTTTAGAAAATAACAGGGACTGAAATTGCATGCATAAAAATTTTAGAAGGATCATTCATTGAAGAAAATTTTTATAGGAACTAAAAATTCAGGGTCGCATATTTATAGGGACTAAAAATGTATTTAACCCTAAAATATAATTCGTTCTATCATCTAATAGTTCTTCTTCAAGCATTTGTTCTTTCTTCAAACATTTGTTTAGATTAGGTGTCTTCCTATGGTAGATTTATGCTGGTTCTCAAGGTCCTAGAACATTCTTTTGGCACACATCTATAGGACCAATACTATGTCTTTTGACGTTGATATGATGTCATTAAGGTATACTACTACGAGCTCCTCTTGATTTATCGGGCTTTCGATTTTTGGACTCCGGATCTTCTTATGTCGTGACTTCGGTTGGGAACCATTAGGAATATTTTTTCCTCAAGCACGGTCTAACGTATTCAGGGTGTGACTTGCGATCTTATATCGTTTTCACCTAAAACCTAGCGGCCTTTATGCCGTTTGACTTATGTTAGGTTTCAAGCTCTTATGGTTGATCCTTTCATGGGCAGTAAACTCAGTTTAATATAATTTTGTTTGTCGTACTTTGGTCTTAGATTCCAGATGCCTTTGTGTGTGTACTTTTGTTTTTCTTGGTCGAGCTTTCATTATTGAAATTATGGTGAGTAGAGTTTCCACAAGAGATGAAGGATGGTGATTGTTAGTATTATTAATTCGTCCTCTCATATTCATTCCTTGTGACGAAATTGTTTCGGTGAATTTCTTATTTTTTTGGAATTTCTTTGATTTCTTAAATTTTCTTCATAAGTTTCCAATGTATAGATGCTTTTTCGATGTTTCTAAGTGATCGAGTTTTAGGGTTTTCGAGTAGTGTGTTGCTAGGATTTAGAATTTGTGAGATTTCAAGCATATTAATTTTATTTTTAGGAAACTTTGAATTTGTTGGGTCTAAATATATGGTTAAATAGAAGCTTTTTTGGGAAGCTTTGAATATGAAATCTTCAATTGTATAGCTTCTTAGAAGCTCTAAGCATGAAAACTTTTGTCATATAGTTTTTATGAGAAATGTCGTTATGATATACATTTTCCTTGAGCAGGTAACTATGAGCGACTCTTTATTGTTTCGTTTTGATGAATGCATCATCCCAAAATAAATGGATCATCTAGATGTCAGCATATATAAAATCTATCTTGGTTATTGATCCCTTTATTTGGGTTCAGACAATCTACAATATTTCAATGCCCTAACTAAAAGAAAATAACAAGAAAAATGAGCAAATAACCAAAAAAAAATTCCTTAAGGTGAATCCTTATGAATGGTCATGATCAGTGATTGAATGATTACCTTTTGTAGTGATAAACCTTTATAGTCAAATTGAGAGAGTGATCACGAGAACTTCACAAACTAAAGCACCTACACTCATTCCACGCAAACATAAATTATTCACTCATGGTTCTAGGTGATTATAAAAAAGGCTTATAAAGAGACAGGTAAGGGTGGCAAAACAGGTGGTGGCCCGCCGAGCTGCCCCGCGCATCCACCTAAAAATGGCGGGTTGGGCTTGGATTTTTAGCCTGCCTCCAACCAAAGCCCGCCCCGCAAAAACCCGTCGCCCGCCGCCCTCTAAAGCCCGCCCCACCTATTTGTTAAGTTGGTCTCGCCTTAAGCCCGTCCTTTTTTAGTTAGTTATAGTAATTCAAATACTTGATGATTTTATTTTATACATTTATATGTAAATATATGCAATATTTTTTTAGGTAAAATTTGTTTAAAAGATGCTTTATAAAAAATTGTTTTAGAAAATAGGTGAACAATTTAATTGAAATGTAAAAAAAGACTAATAATCTATTCAAGAAATGAAAGAAAAATAAATAAAAAAAATAGGCGGGCATGATTTTTATGCCCATTTTACTTGGCGGGCTTGCCCGCCCTGCTAGCTTTTTGGCAGGCTTAAGGCGGGGCGAACGCGGGGCGGACAACCCGTTTTGCCACCCCTAGAGACAGGGGATGCAGTTTTAGGTTTCAAAAAACTAGGGTTTTTAAAATGAATTTTGGTCAAGACTATTTCTTCATCAAAAGGGTCATATTTATAGAATCACTTGTGCATGGTACGAGCTGAACAATTCCACTTAAGCACATTGTATATGAGGGTGTACCATATTGCACTGAAATGAATTGTATCATTCAGTGAACCATATTTCTCTATTTAATGCTAGTGCATTGCAAGAGCGTGCTGAATAAATTTTTCAACAATTGTTATTTGTCCAAGATTTGTCAGAGATTTGTTATAAAACTTAACTGTGTTTAAATTTATTTTCTATTAGATGATAAAATGATATAATATCAATAGAATCCATAAATTTACAATACAAAATAATTAAAAAATTATAGGCATGCCCGACGGGCCGAACTTATTTTTCTAACGGGCCGACAAAATATTTACTTAAATTGAACAGATATTAGAGATCATATGTTTCTTGACTTCTAAATTACTATAGCATATAACTTCTAAATTACTACACAAATTTAACAAACATAATATTCTTCAATTCATAAAATCTAATCAAATTATTAAAGCAATATGTTTTTTTGGTGTATAATATGTTTTATTTTATAATATTTATTAATAGAAATTGTAAAATTAAAACGATAAACAATTATAAAAATTATAGACATGCCTGATGGGTCAAACCTATTTTTCTATCATACATTTAGTTTAATAGCAATTACCAAATCTATGTATATCTTGATAACTACTACAAGTTAATAAATTAAATTAATATTTGTATGATAATCAATATTGAAAATTTTTTTTCTATTAATTTGTATAAATTAATATAAATTTTTTAATCATAACTATATAATATTTATTTAATATTTATATCGACTATACGTGACCCTTGCGAACGCACGGGTCCTTTACTAGTTTAATGTTAAAATTGATTAAACCGTACCGCGAACACCCCTCGCTTCACTAGTACAAAAATAACATATGACTTGCCAAATAAATTTTTAAAAAGGATAATGTGATAATTTTAAAATGATATAGAAAAATGTCATGTGATCTTACAAAGCCTACATGTGCTAATTATTATATGTACAATTATCCTTTCCCCTCATGTCTATATTGATCACAAGGCATTGACCGCATCACCCTTGTCTATTTCAATATTGGCCCCCTAGACATTTGTCATGTCATTTATGATGTATAAATTTCATCTAGGTCACTCATGTCCCTCATCATAGTTTATGAAGAACCCATTAACCATCTTTATGGTCATCCTATCACGGACATTGTTTGAATGATAATAAAATACTCGAATGACCTTCATCACCATGAGAATAACTTATGATACTTACATAAAATTCTATGTAGTATTCTCATGGTGGGTCAATTCTATATCAATATTACACCTAATACTGTTAACTATGCGAACACTTGATAAGTCTTTATCCATGATCCATGAGATGTGATCACATCACTGTATCTATATTAAAATGTTTATGCTTGAATGATATCCCACTATACAATAAATCTTGACTACATATACTTTAAGAATAATGTATTTATGTTTAATGAAATCTCGCAATTAAGTTATACTTAATGTTTCATCAAACAGACTAGCTATTCCAAGGATTTTATTACTCTGTAAAATCAATCATAATAAAGAAATGTCTTATTATTATTATTATTATTATTATTATTATTATTATTATTATTATTATTATTATTATTATTAAATAATTTAATATAATTACCAAGTTCTACTAAGATTATTGGTATGTAGGGCTTACACCAACATGAGCCTCTTTGTGAAATCAGAGGATTGGAACATGGTCCTTCCCAACCCAAACGATTTCATTTGTGAGTAGTTTCCGGTATGTCAGTTCCCTATGTACGTAATTATTTTTGGGGATTATGGTTTTCGTTTGTATTTTACCTCATTTGACCTCCATTTACTGTCAAGTTTTATATTGGCCCCTTCTGTGATCTCTCTTACCTCTTGGAATTATATTTGAGGGAGACACATCACATCACTGAATTGGAACAAGAGAAGTCTTAAGCTTGCAAAGATATTGGTACAATTCTTTATTTCAGTCTATAACATGATGAAAATATTAAAAAAAAACTTAGGATATTTGTCGCTCTCGCAAAGATTTGAAAAGGTTTGTTAAGAATCATCAACTAGTCAAAAGGTATATCTGAGATCAAATTCAATTCTTGTATAAAGATAAGAATCCGAAATGTGTTTTTGGTGGCCATAAGTACTAAAGGTAAAAGATAATTAAAATGTAGCTCTTGATCTCAAAAAGGAGAGCCTCTTCTCTTCAACATAAAAATGATATTCTGAAGAGACATGCTGGCCAAAACACGTTTGAAGGGTTAAAATTAAGACCAAGTTGCTTAGTTTCCATTGGATAATGTGGGGTTAAGGAAAATCCACCAGGAGGCTTGTGGCCACTAGCTTGGTAGTGTATGTTCTAAATTCAAAGTTGAGGCTGCAAGCAGTGGCGGGTCTATAGGGGTTCGGGTAGGTGCAGCTGCACCCCTTACTTTTTTTTAATTTTTTTTTAATACCGTAAACAACGTCGGTTTGAATAAATAAAAAACAAAACTTGAAGTAGCTATTATTACACTAACACGCTACCTCAGTAAGTGACGTTCCAGATTTTTACTTTTCATTTTGCACAGTTCCATACGCTACAACTTCTACACGGCACCGTTACATCTACATCTTCTAAGGAAACTTCTAAAGCTATAGTGTCTACAAAATAAAAAACCAAGCAAATCTATCCATTATTTCTATGGCGACGACGATAAAAAAAAAGTTTATTCACAGCTTCAAAGGTTACAATGGTTTCGAGTTCGACAAAAACAGCTTCGACTTCGATAACCACTTAAACAGCTTCGACTTTGTCATTGTTTACGGCTTCGACTTTTACTTCGACTTTGACAACATCTTCGACTTCGATAACAACTTCAACTTCAACAACAATTTCGACAGCTTAATTCACGGTTCGTTCACTGATATTCTTATTATAAAGTGTTCTTCATTCATGAACAAACAGTGACAACTTTTTTCATGGCTTATTCATGGCTTTAAGCTTTTGCATTTAAAGTTTGTGTTATCTTTTACTTTCATGAACAAACAAAATATTTCTTCCTGATTTACTTTAATAATTTCAATTCTAAAGTGGTTTTATGTGATGATGTGTTTTCTATCTATAAACTATAAATTTAATGTTTGATATTTTAAATGCTAAATTAAATTTTAGTTTGATTTTTAGATTTTATTATATTTAATTTAAGTATGAATGTGTGATTGATTTTGAAAAGTGAGATTGATTATTTGTGTATTTTTTAGGAGCTATATAATGGTCAAACATAAGAAAATTGATGCATTTTTCAAAAGGAAAATTTCCGATGAAAATGAAAATTGTATAGCTTCAACATTGACACTTGAGGAGCGAGCTTTCAGTGATCAAACAATTCAAGTTCAACCAAATGAGCAACCTCGCAAGATTCAAAAAGTCACCATGGAAGAATTTGATATCAATTGTTCAGAATGTGATCCCGGTAAACGTCTCCAAATTTGAGAATATCCAGTAAATCAAAGAGATGAAGTTCGAAGAGCTTATCTTAATTGGGGTCCCTATCAATGCCAAGTAGAAAAGTATCCCCTTAATGGAGATAAATATCCAAGACGATTTCAAGCATCTTGGTTTTAAATGTTTCCTTCATGGCTAGAGTATTCTCCAACTAATGATGCTGCTTATTGTTTACTTTGTTACTTGTTTTGTAAAAAACCAAGTGTGCATCTCGGAGCTGGCGTCTTTACTAGAAAGGGATTTAAAGCATGTAAAAAGGTCAATTCCGAAAAGAAATGTGATTTTCTTATTCATATTGGAGATAGCCTTTGTTCCCCTCACAATAAAGCTTTGAAATCTTCTCAAGACTTGTTCAATCAATCAATTCACATCAGAAATGTTCTTAATGTGCAGTGTGCCGACCAAGTCATCCAAAACAGACTTCATCTCAAGAGCTCTATTGATTATATTCGTTGGCTCGCATTTCAAGCTTGTTCTTTTAGAGGCCATGATGAATCACTTGGATAGAAAAATAGAGGTAACTTTATTGAAATGGTAAAACTCTTAGCATCATACAATGATGAACTTGCAAATGTTGTACTAGAGAATGCTCCATATAATTCAAATTATACCTCTCATTCAATTCAAAAGGAAATTTTGCATATCATGTCCAGTAAAGCAAAAGGTTATATTCGAGAAGAGATTGGGGATTCTAAATTTTGCATAATTGTTGATGAATTGCGTGATAAATCTTTGAGGGAGAAAATGGCTATTATCTTGAGGTTTGTGGATAAAAATGGGTGTATTCAAGAATTATTTTTTGAGCTTGTGCATGTTAAAGACACTATGGCGATCACTCTTAAAAATGCAATTTGTGATGTTCTTTCTCAACATGGTCTAAATGTTTCAGATATTCGTGGGCAGGGGTATGGTGGTGCTAGTAATATGAGAGGGGAGTGGAATGGATTGCAGACACTATTTCTCAAGGATTGTCCTTATGCCTATTACATACATTGTTTTGCACATAGATTACAACTTGCTTTAGTTGCTGCTTCAAGAGAAGTTTTTACTGTTCATGATTTTTTTTCACACTTGACTCTTATTGTCAATGTTGTATGTTCCTCTAGTAAGCGCCATGATGAATTGCAAGATGCCATATTAGAGGAGATTTCAAATTTTCTAGAGATTGGTGAGCTTGATAGTGGTAAAGGACAAAATCATATTGGCACTTTGAAACGAGCCGGAGATACACGTTGGAGCTCACATTTCTCTTCTGTTCGTAGTATGATAGATTTTCACAGTCCAACTTGTATGGTTCTTAAGGATATTAGAAAAAAATGGAAGAAGTTATGCTACACGTGGGGATGCTAATGCTGCTTATAAGTTTATGAAATCATTTGAGTTCACATTAAGTTTGCACATGATGAGAGAGTTTATGGGAATTACAGATTGTTTGTGTCAAGCTTTACAACAGAAATCTCAAGATATACTTAATGTTATGCTGTTACTCTCCACTACAAAGACATTACTTCAAAAGTTGAGAGATGATGGGTGGGATGATTTATTGAAAGATGTGATATTGTTTTGTGAAGAACATGATATTGATTCCCCAGATTGTAATGTTGTTTATATAGAGTGTGAAGGTCGTGCACGTCATCAAATGGATCACATCACAGTGGGTCAACATTTTAGAGTGAATCTCTTTTGTGTTACAATTGATCAACAACTACAGGAATTGAATCATAGGTTTTGTGAGCAAACAATGGAGCTTTTAAGTCTAAGCAAAAACTTGGTTCCTAAGGATATTTACAAAGCATTTGATATGAATAATATATGTGCTCTTGTAAATAAATTCTATCCTACGGATTTTAGTGCGCATGAGAAAATTAGTTTGAGATATCAACTTCAACACTTTCATCTTGATGTTGTTGGTCATCCAGATTTAAATCGCTTGTCAATTATGTCTGAATTGTGTGAAGCTCTAAAAAAGACAGGGAAGGCGAATACATATTATTTGATTGATCGACTAATCCGTCTTATCTGTACTCTTCCGATTTCTACAGCTACTACAGAAAGATCGTTCTCAGCAATGAAGATAATCAAGACAAGATTGCGCAATAAAATGGAGGATGAATTTCTTGCTGACAATATGATGCTTTACATTGAAAAAGAAATAGTTGACCACTTCAGCACTGATTCAATTATTGATGAATTCAAGTCTTTAAAAGAGCGGAAGGCGGTACTTTAATTTGAGGTTGGATATCTCCTTTTATATACTCTATTTTTATTTTGTGTTGAAGTTATTTTGAATATTTGGAAAAATTGTATTTGAGTTTTATAAAATTTTAGTAAATTGCAATTATAATATTTTAGTTAATTCTTGTCGCCCCCCCTAATATTTTAGGCAAGATTCGCTATTGGCTGCAAGCCAGTGCGAACATATGAGATTTTGAAAACATAGTAGCTCAAATTTATGTTCTAAATATTATTGTTACCTTGGTAACCTCTGGCCTGGATCCTAACAAAGTGGGGAAGGAGGGTCTGATTAAATGAGGATATTTTGACTTTCACTTTTTGGTTACTACTTGTAGAACAAATTTTCTTTGGACTATTCCTATGTGACTTTCTAAATAATGACAATCTATATGACTTCTAATAGACATTTCTATTGGAAAATAATAAACATAAAGAAAAAGAGGAACAAAATAAAAAAACAAGAGATTAACGTGAAAATTCTATAACTGGAGAAAAAACCACGGCCGTTGTAAATAGACAACCAGAGAATAACACTATGTGAAAATTGTTACAACACATAATATATGCTTAAATATTCCAGGCCCCCAGTACACCCACACCTTCCAAAACAAATATTTAACTACATCTCATAATACTCTAATACAAGATCATAAGAGAACAAAGAAAGACAAATAGAATCTTAAAGTGCTTTTGATTGGTACATCTTGTAAAGAAAAACTTGAATCCTATATATAGTCTTGAATTCTCTTTTCCTTCACAAAAATAAGCGATGTGGGACTTCTTCAACATATATATTTTCAACCAACCTAATAATTTCATCCATTACTTGTTCTTATTTTGGCGCGTGAAAAAGAGCTATCACTATAGTTATTTAAACGGGCGTAATAATGTAGTGTTACCATATATCACTATAGGGCCGGTCCTGGGTGAAATAATATAGTGTTACCATATATCACTATAGTTATTTTGGTGGGTGTTACCATATATCACTATAGGGCCGGTCCTGGGTGTTTAGAGGCCCTGGGCAAATAGCAGTCTTAATAAAAAATTGAGTAATTAACTGTGAATTTTTTTTCTTTTTGGGTTGTGTTTTTTTCTTTTGTTTTAGAGAGAGAAAAAAATACAATGTATCAGCTCAAAGGCAAGAGCGGTGATTCTGGGTGTCATTAGAGGTGGTGGCACTACGGTGGCTGGCGCGTTGGACGCAAAGATTTGTCGATGAAGAGCTAAAAGAAAGATAAATACGTGAAAATGCAAAAATATATTGAGAAATGAGATGAGAATTTTATTTTTGGCATTGATGCATTCAAAGAGAGATGTTTTTTTATATTTAAATTATAAACAACATTAAAAACCAAAAAATAATTTTTGTATCTTATTAAAATTTGACTAATACAATTATGATTTCTATATCGGCATTGTTAACATGGAAGTGTTTTAATTATTAAACAACTAAATTTCGAAATTGTAAAATATAAGAATACTTTTTTATATGAATACCTATTGATTTTATGATTTTTAAAATAAACGTTAAAAATTTATAATTTAAAATTAATGAGACTTTCAAAATATTAAGACATAACAATAAAAAACTCAAAAACTCGAAACTTTATTAGAATTAGTATATAAAATTTAAGAGAAACTAAACTGTCTATTAAAAACCCGCTAGATCCAAATTGCCTATTAAAAAATATATATAAAATCTTATAAATATTACATCAAATTAAATTAATTAACTTTAATAAAGTTGTTCAAAATAATGTTAATTTTAATAATTTAATTTATTATCTATTTATTTATGTTGAGAAAGTTTATTTCAGTATTATTTAAAATAATAAATAATTTAAATTTTAATATATATTATTCAAAATTCATTTTTAAGAAAATTGAAAAAATTATGCATATATGGTTGTTTTGTTTTTGTCTCATTTGAATAGAAGTTTATTTGTTTATGTTAAAAAAGTTCATTTAAGTGAAATTGTAAAAAATGCATGACGTATTATTGACGCAACACTGCTACCGCTGGGCCACAATTGCTTCGTGATACTGCATTTGCATTTATTTTATATATTAATTATTATCTATTATAAATTTTTAATTCATTTTTCAATTTTGAGGTCCCCGATTTTTTGAGGCCATGGGTCTGGTTGTCCTGACTCAAGACCGTCCTAATATATATATATATATATATATATATATATATATATATATATATATATATATATATATATATATATATATATATATATATATATATATATATATATATATATATATATATATATATATATATTGACAAGTCTCAAAATTGTGAGCACGCTGTATTATCAACACTTAATGACTTTAATCTAATGATGGGATATCTTCCTTGTTGGACCTACGGCAATGGTGAAATAATACGTCCACAATTTAGGTCTTGTGATCAATCTAAATTTTAAAGAATAATTTATTTATTTTTGTAATTAAGTGGTGGATTGATTGATATCATAGAATTAGGATTAAGATTGTGTGGTGCGAAGTGGTTTGTGGGAATTATAAGATCCAAAGTCAGCCCTTGCATGTTCTACTAATTGTATGTGTGAAGTTAATGCATTTAAGAAACTAGTACTCCATTGACAATAATCATTATATTTGTGCTTATCTTATGCTTCTTTTCTTTTGGATATATTGACCTTTATCTGAAGTTTTAATTGGCAGTAGATAAGGCACATTGGCGTCTCTTTCTCTTGAGTCAGTATTGTTCTTTTTTGGCGTCTCTTCTATAATATATGTGGTTCATGTTACATGTTAGGGGCTGGTTAGTTAGGATGATGGAACTTTTGATAGAAATCACTCCTTTATTTTCATTGAATTTTTCTTATTTTGTATTCTGTTTTTTTTTTTCTTTCAGTAAATAATTTAGCATATGCAAAAATATATTAACGGAATGATATAAATTCTAAAATGTACTAAGAAAAAAAATAATTTAAAGGGCTAATAGCCATTTACCCACTGCCATATAGACGAGTTTTGATTTACCTCCCTTTAAAAAAAAGTTTGGATTATTCCTTTATAATTTTTGGGCACCCCTAAACGTGTAAAAACCAGGGAGTAAATAAACATATATATATATTTTACAGGGGCTAATTTTTCCTCTTAGGAGGCAAAAGACTTAGAATTTTAAAATTATAGAGGTTAATCCAAAACTTTTTTTTAAAGGGGAGTAAATCAAAATTCGCCTATATGACAGGGTAAATGGCTATTATTCCTAATTTAAATGATTAATGAATTCAATCACTGTAATTTTTTTTATTATTTAACTAAAATTGTTTTTTTACAATTCAATAAAAATTAAAAAAAAAATAAAAAGAAAAAAAGTCTATCTCTAAAGTACACTCCGACAACTAGTGTATTTAATATATTTTTTTATGCTATGAATTTTTGAGAGAGTACCTTACCTCATTTATTGAGATGACTACAAAGGTGGGTATATCCAAACTAGAAAATATTTGTGGGAGCATTTCAAAATGGTTTAAAGGATAGGTACTTTAACAAATTTCTCGTCCAAAAACCCTCCGTTTCCATGGCTAAAATAATGGCACGAGCTAAGAGTTATATCAAAGGGGAAGAGAGCAATGCGGAAAATAAATCTTGGGATGTCAATTAGTGTGTCGCCGACAGGTCTGAGTCTTCGTAACAATAGTGTTGAAGTCAATATACTTCACTCATTAAGGAATGGGTGACTTTCAAACGTAGTAGGAGGTTGTCACATAGCTTTACACATCTCAACACCCGTCGAGAGAAAATCAAGCCTTAAGTTCTCCACATCCACGACATTGCATCTCATTCAACTCCAAAGGTGAAGGCCACAGGGCCTAAACCCAATAAGTGGTACAAATACCATAAGGTTAAGAGCTATCCCACTGACAGGTGCCACCATCTCAAAGGGAGATTGACCGACTTATTCAAGAAGGCCACTTAATAGGGCGTAGACATCTTAGGCCTATTCTATTTGGCCCTAAATCAATAAAAGTTCATACTCGCAGGAGTAGATTACTTATAAAGTGAATTAAGGTCGAGGAAGTGTCCATATTCAATGTAGGGAATATCTGGAGTTTCTGTTGGAAGTGAGTCATTTGCAGGGTTTTTTACCAAGAAGTATCATCTCAGATAATAAAACGTAGTTCACTAGTTCAACCGTGGTGGAGTTTTTCCACCAGTTTGGAATCCAGACGATGTTCTTCTCAATAGTCTACCCACAATGCAGTGGACATTCAAAATCAACCAAAAAAGTAATCCTCTACGAAATAAAAAAGAAGTTGGATGAAGCCAATGGTCTCAAATAATAGAACCCATTTCACTAGGTCAAATATGGTGGAGTTTTTCTACCATCTTTGAATCCATACTAAGTTCGTCTCGATAATCCACCTGCAAGCCAATGGACAATCCAAATCATCCAACAAAATAATCCTCTGCGAAATATAGAAGAAGTTGGATGAAGCCAAGGGTCCATATGGGCAAAACAACATGAGGTATAGTCATTTCTGTTTATTTTAATTTATTTATTATTGCTTACCCAAGGCATTTCTGATGTACTTAAATAAATTTTTTGAAAAAGTTTTGTGGTCATATCATAATACTTTCAATTCCATCATAAAGTAAACTCCATATAAGATGGTTTACGATACAAATAATATGTTGTTAGTTGATATTGAACACCCACATGGAGGCGTGAGCATTTTAATGAAGAAGGTAAGGTATGCCCACACGTGTTCATATTTTCCTATATATTAACAAAGTATATAACCATACTAAACAATAATTAATTGTATTTCCAAATGTAAAGATAATGGAACAAGACATAAGTGTGTGTTTGATCTACTTGATAAAGCTAGGGAGATCGCCCACCTCCATGAGTTTGCATCCTAACAAAGAGCTGCTAGGCGGTACCACTTATTGGACAAGTGACTCCGAACACAAGAGCAAAGGGATGAATTGTGTAGGTTTAAAAATGTTGTCCATTTGTAAAAACATTGATCTATAAAAATGTTTAAGTTTATAAATATAACAAAGCTAAAGTTGTGGGATAAGTTAAAAAAATCAGAGGGAGGAAGATATGGAAATACAACAGAAGAATTATAGAAAAAAAAGAAGAAAGAGATAAAGAAAAGATGGAGACTTCCAATCATGTTGTTAAACATATAGTGTTTTCATCATCAAAACCATTTTGAACATCTATTTGTTGCAATAGTTTTATCTTCAAGCACATAGATCTACACCCCTTCTCCTTTTTGATGATGACTACACATCTCTAACAGGGTTCAAAAAAAAATACATAGGTGACTGATTGGAGTGGTTAAACACCCCCGCACAAATATACACAAATATAGATAATATATCATACTTTCCCTAAGAGTATACTCCCCCTTTTATACTATAAAAAAGGCGGAAAAAATAGACAAATAAATAAAAGGAAGGAAATTATGTTTTTAGCAGATATAGTATGAATAATTAAAGAAAAATTAATAATCAACTAAAACCAATTATTCATTAAAATCATAAACAATTACAAAATGAAAGATGGAGAAATTAAGAAAAGAAACTAACACTACTACAAAAAACAAATTTTACCTCGGTTGCAAAAGGGATTTTATCTCGATTTCTCATGCGAGGTAATAATGGACATCATACAAACTTGTTACTTTATCCCTCTATTTTCGTTCCACCGTGGGGGACAATTGTAAAGGTCATTGGTTAGATTCTCATCAACAATATTTTTTTATTTTCAAAACTATAAAGCGCGTACAACATACCTCTCGATTTTTGTAAATATCCCATGGAAAAAACTATATTTACGCCAGTTATATATATTAAATGAGGGGTATAACCTATTTATTTTGCATTTATAATTTATTTTAAATGTCAATTTGACTGACCTATATTTTGTTTACACCGAAACTTTAAATTTTGTGTCAGAGTCATAACATTTTATACAAAAAATAACTAAATATACACAAAATGCCAAATTAAATTGTTTACTAAATAAATCAAATGTACACATATCTAAATGGTACACCAAGAGAACCTATACATATTTGAAAACATAATCATATAATGCTTACAAAACCTATGATGACTTTTGTGGTACAGAAAATCTCTAACAAGAGAACCTGTACATATTTGAACATATACATATTTGTGTGAGATTGGTTGAAATTTTACATGTTGATACTTTTTATGGTGGAGTATGATTGTCAGTGAAAACAATGAAAGCTTATGTACTATTTTCAATCAAGGTGGAGATTGTTGGGGTTGGTTGAAAATATACATGTTGAGAAGTCCCACATGGCTTAGTTTTGTGAAGGAAGGGGGAGTTCAAGGCTATATACGTTAGAACAAGATTTGTTCTAATCAATATTCTTGTTTTGATGATAACAATATATATGAATTTTGTATAAGACAATGTGGTACTCTAATCCTATGCAATTTCTATTTCAGGAAATATATAAGGAGTATGCACAATTCAGCGCTAAGAAGCACTGACTCAGAAGGTTCAGGATTGCAACATCAGAACATGCTCTCGCAAGACATCAGAAGATGGTCAAGCAGAATCTGAACATGGTTTATGAAGCATCAGAAGAACATGAAGTCAGAAGCAGAAGCACTGAAGTTCTTATGGTATCACGCTCAAGCTCTTCAAAGTCAGAAGACAAGAAGATGCTCTGCACCAAGCTGTGACTTTGATTATTCAAACGTTATATTCACAAATCTGAGATCAGAAGCTAGTACTAGATGACAGGCTATTAAGTCTAATCTCTGACTGACAAAAGGAACGTTAGAAGCTACAAAAGGCAAAGTCACTAAAAGCAGGAAAAGCATGGCTCGAGGTAGTTGACAAAACAGTGAAAACATTAAATGCAAAGCTGTACTATTCACGCAACGCATTAAATGCAACTCAACGGTCATCTTCTCAAACGCCTATAAATACTGAAGTTCTGATCAGAAGCAGCAACCAACTCTTGCAAGAATACTGAAACGCTGTTCAAATCTAAGCTCACGAACTTCATCTTCAACCTCACAAACTATTGTAATATTTAGTGAGTGTTAAGCTTAGAACTTAAGAGAAATATCACAGTTGTGATTAAAGCTTTATAAGAAGCAATTCATACTCTTCTAACATTTATTTTATATTGATTGTAAAAGGTTCCTATAGTGATCAGTGAGATCAGTATACTCTAGAAGACTTAGAAATTTCTAAGTGATGATTTCCTAGAGTGATCAAGTTGTGATCAGTATACTCTAGAAGACTTATAGGGTATCTAAGTGGAAAACCATTGTAATCAGATTGATTAGTGGATTAAATCATCAGTTGAGGTAAATCACTCTAAGGGGGTGAACTGGAGTAGTTTCGTTAACAACGAACCAGGATAAAAATAATTGTGTTCATTGTTTTTATCTTAAGAGTTTTTAAAGTCACACTTATTCAAACCCCCCTTTCTAAGTGTTTTTCTATCCTTCAATTGGCATCAGAGCGCCGGTTCTAGGTGCAAGCACTTAACCGTGTTAGATAAAAGATTCAGGGAGAAAAACACTAAGTCAATATGGTTGATCCATCAACAGCTGCATCAACTGCTACACCTGTTTCTAATGATCAACACAACAATGGAAATGGATATTCTAGACCACCAGTATTTGATGGTGAAAACTTTGAATACTAGAAAGATAGACTTGAAAGTTACTTTCTTGGTTTAGATGGTGACTTATGGGATCTACTTGTGGATGGTTACAGACATCCTGTAAATGCTAGTGGAGTAAAGATGTCAAGACAAGAAATGAGTGATGATCAAAAGAAACAATTCAAAAATCATCACAAGTTAAGGACTATTCTGTTGAATGCTATTTCTCATGCTGAATATGAGAAGATATCAAACAGAGAAACTGCCCATGACATCTTTGAATCCTTGAAGATGACTCACGAAGGAAATGCCCAAGTCAAGGAGACAAAAGCTCTTGCATTAATCCAGAAGTATGAAGCCTTCAAGATGGAGGATGATGAAAACATTGAAACAATGTTCTAAAGATTTCAAACTCTAACTGCTGGATTAAGAGTGCTTGACAAGGGATATACAAAGGCTGATCATGTCAAGAAAATCATCAGAAGCTTGCCCAGAAGATGGGGCCCAATGGTGACTGCATTCAAGAATGCAAAGAATCTGAATGAAGTCTCTTTGGAAGAGCTGATCAACGCCTTGAGGAGTCATGAAATAGAGCTGGATGCCAATGAACCTCAAAAGAAAGGTAAGTCTATTGCTTTAAAATCTTTGAATAAAAAATGCACTAACGCTTTTCAGGCGGAAGAAGAAGATTCTGAAGAGTCAGAATCAGAAGAAGAAGAAGAAGAAGAAGATGAACTGTCCATGATCTCCAGAAGGGTAAACCAACTCTGGAAGAGTAAACAAAGGAAGTTCAAGAACTTCAGAAGTTCTAAAAAGCCTGAAAGAGGAGAATTTTCTAGACTCAAAATATCTGACAAAAAGAAGGTCACGTGCTTTGAGTGGAAGGAGCCAGGACATTACAAGAGCGGGTGTCCAAAGCTTCAGAGGGAAAAGCCCAAGAAGAAGTTTCAGAAGAAGAAAGGTCTTATGGCTAATTGGGATGATTCAGATTCATCAGAATCAGAATCAGACTCTAAAGACGAGCAAGCCAACATAGCGCTGATGGCTACTGTGGATGCTGAATCAGAATCTACATCAGAATCAAACTCTGACTCTGAAGAGGTATTTTCTGAACTGTCTAGAGATGAACTAGTTTCCAGTTTAACTGAAATTCTGGAAATCAAGGCTAAGCTTAGTATCAAATACAAAAAGCTGAGAAAGCTCTTTGCATCTGAAACTAAGAAGCTTGAATTAGAAAATTCTGAACTCAAAGAAAAAGTTTTAAAACTATCCAAAGATGCTGAGCCATCTTCTAGTTCAGAAAAATCTATTCCAAGCATGAACAATATTCTTAAAGAATATGACTTGAGTTTCAGGAAATTTCTATCTAGAGGTATTGGAAGAAGTCAACTTGCCTCTATGATATATGTAGTTAGTGGAAACAAGGGAGTTGGCATAGGCTATGAGGGTGAAACCCCATACAAACTTGAACCTGTTGATGATATGAAAATCACATACAAATCATTGTATGATCAATTCAAGTATGGCTACTCCCGTGATATTAGGCTCACATCACATGCTAAAAGTTTTCACATTACACACACAAAGAAGCATGTAACACAAAATAGAAACTATCCTGTTGCTCAGACTAAGGAATATCATGTTGTACCTCCTGTTAATTTTCATGCTAAACCCAAGCTCAATCAGAACTTGAGGAGAACTAACAAGAAAGGACCCAAGAAATTGTGGGTACCTAAGGAAGAGATTATTCCTTTTGCAGATATCCTTGCAGCCAACTCTGGAAGAGCAAACAAAGGAATTTCAAGAACTTCAGAAGTTCTAAGAAGCCTGAAAGAGGAGAATCTTCTGGAAGTAGAAGATATGACAAGAAGAAGGTCACTTGCTTCGAGTGCAATGAGCCAGGTCACTACAAGAGTGAGTGTCCAAAGCTTCAGAAGGAGAAGCCCAAGAAGAAGTTTCATAAGAAGAAGGGTCTTATGGCAACTTGGGATGATTCAGATTCATCAGAATCAGAATCAGACTCTGAATGTGAGCAGGCTAACATTGCACTGATGGCTACTATGGATGATGAAGCAGAATCTACATCAGAATCAGAATCTGACTCTGATGAGGTATTTTCTGATCTATCTAGAGAAGAGCTAGCTTCCAGTTTAGCAGAAATTCTTGAAATCAAGGCTAAGCTTAGCATCAAATACAAGAAGCTGAGAAAGCTCTTTGTATCTGAAACTGAGAAGCTTGTATTAGAAAATTCTGAACTTAAAGAAAAAGTTTTAAAACTATCCAAAGATGCTGAGTCATCTTCTGGTTCAGAAGAATCTATTCTAAGCTTGAACAATATTCTTAAAGAATATGACTTGAGTTTTAGGAAATTCTTATCTAGAAGTATTGGTACACTACAACAAAAATGACTTTTTGCAACAATGGAAAACTGCAGCCTAAAGTGTTAAAACCGTAGCCTAAAGCTTTAGAAGACGGTTTTGCAGGCGTGGAATAAGCCTTCGTTGCCTATTCCAATATGCTATGGTTTTTGTATTTTCGCCCACGAAATATTAAAACCGTTGACTAAATATATTAAAACGCTACGGTTTTCCAATTAATTTTAGACCGCGGTTTTTATTAAACTACAGATATACAACCGTTGCTGTTTTAAATAGACTACTGTCTTTTAAGCCAGTTTTAGTCACATTTTCTTAGGCCACACTTATAAAATGTTGCTTATAACCACAAGTTTTTATGAATTTTTTAAACCTTTTATTTTTTTATTAATAAGTTAATATATTGATTTGAGTATTGAAAATATTAAATTTATCCTAAAATATTATATTAAAGTAATGATAAGAATTATTTTTTATTTACTTCAAAGAGTTTCAGTATAAACAATAGTATATAACGTTATACTCTATTTAAAGCAAAATATACAACAAAAAAACAACTTTCTAAGAACATCCTCAAAACTCTAAACTTAAATTTACAAGTGCATTGCTCCAATGTCATTTCCTCCTCGCTCCATTTTCCATTAAACTCAATTCATGTCTGTCATACCCCAAATTTGTCCTACCCCTTTTAATGTTATCTGGCTTAGACTTATGCATTTCATAATCTCATGTACATACCTCCCATTAGGTCATATAACGCATCATGCATTCATTCATCAAATAAACATATACAAAGCATGGGATCATTTGTCATGGATTAGGGTTTATTTCCCTGGTCATTTGAATCAAGACTCTTTAATTAGGGTTTTGAGCTCGAGCGCATCTCATCAAGTCTTTTGTTACAATGGTCAGACAGTAGTTCAAGACTTTGACTCGCTCGGGTAGATTTCTTATATTATAAGTGTTTGATTTGATTTTAAAGGTCAAAGAATAAATGGATTGAGGTCCTTAATGTGCTTGCTTGGAAAGGAGATATTGTCATACAATTGAGTCCCTTGACTTAGAACTTGAAGATTTCTATCTCAAGCACGAGTGTGGTTATTGACACATTGATGAAAAGAGACATATGGAGATTATATGCACAATTGTGGACTTTTAGTCAAAGTCAGCCATGTGTGGTTGACTTTTCGGCCAAAGACCATAATAAACTACCTTGAGTTGTCATCTCATAGATTTTGTATGATTCAGTATTGCAAGATTGGAAAAGGATTGGGAATTCAAATAGAAGTCAATAATTGGAGAGGGTGATCAAATTACATTCAAAGGGGCCCAAGTTATATATTACAAAATACCAACACATGTTCATTACAAAATACCATTCACATACATTCAAATCCCATACAAAATATACTTTCCATTATACATCCAAGTCCATCACTATGTCAAGAGAAAATACACAAAAATCAGTTACAAAGAATACAAGAAAATCAAGCTTTTGACCTACAGTTGACTTTTGGTCAACAGTTGACTTTTTGGTCAAACGGTTGACCAAAGTCAACGCCTATCCTTGCCCCATCCTGTTTCCAAGTCAGATTAAGTTGTTTCCATCAAGCCATTGCTACTTCAGTTTCATGATTTTACTTCCATATACACCAATCTTTATGTCTTGCTCATATCCAAAGTATGCCTCCAAATAACCATGAGTCAATATGCATGAGAGCCAAAACTGACACCAAAGCCTGCTGCTACCTGCAAATTAAAACAGACCTGCATGAATCAAAAACAGTCCAGCCATGGTATTATCATACCAAAATCAATGTGCCTATTTCTATACTCAACACGAAAACAGTTTCAGTTCATATATGACCAACACTATTCAGTCCAAAGCATACATTGAAACAGCTACTGCAACAACAAAATGGAAGTAGTGTTACAACCTCATCATAATTGCGTCTCGCCGGAACCGTGCTATGCCAAAAGGGACTCCTCCATTTCTTCTTTCAAGACAAACTGTGCCTGCTTTCTTCCCACATGGTAATCATGTCAGCTCTAACCATGTTGTCTTCAAACCATGCTAATGCTCATAGGCTTGTACCAAGCCTGCATATGACAAGATCACAAGCAATACAGGTTCAACAGCAGCATAACAAAAAGGAAAATCATAACAAGAAAATTGAGAGAGGATTCAATACAAACTCATCATAACAGAGAATCAGCAGAGAGTTGGTAGACAACAGAAATGGAGAAAAGAGAAAACATAACAGAATTTCATAACTGATTTCTTCAAAAACATTCTGACTACTTGTAACACACTAACAACTTTCAAACAACTCTTAACCAACTCCCATTACCTCTAACAGAACCGGTTACCAGCTGACCGGTAAAATAGCAAGTGTACTATTTTTACCGATGTAGTAATAAGTGGATTAATTTTCCCAAATATCGAACTCGCGGACTGCGTAGGAATTATACGTTTAAGAATAGTGCAATGGAATAAAAAGTCATCGGGGTGTTTGAATTTGGTTATTTAATTGAAACAACAGCTTAAATAGAATAAAGTGCTTAAATGTTTTGACTAATGAAAGAGTATGAAACTAGTTAGGATGGATGTATGAATTGCTCTGTAATGAAATAACTACCGATTAACAGATTTACTTTAGAAATTCTCAACTATCGACACCGAACATTGATTTCCCTAATTCCTTAGTGAAAACCTCTTGAGACAAAAACCCTCTCTTAATTCCTTAACAAGATAATTATATCTCAAGATTCTAAAAGACATAATCCGGATAATTTGATCGCTACGCATCAAACCCTTATTCCTAAGTGATTCTTAATTATAGCGTTATGATTAAAAATGCCTTGAGGTAGTTTTCCGACAAAACCCCAACCGTAAATCAACACATATATTTTCCAATATATTGAAGCAATAAGAACTTTTAATCATAAAATGAATTTCATAAAGATAATCCGAAAATTAACGGTAAATAATATTCATTACATCACATGATCCAGGGACATCAATCCTAACAAGTAAAGAGCTTAGCTACTCATGGCAATTATCAAGATAACAATGATTAAAGATGAAGACATTACAATTGGTTGAATCGGAATTGATCTTCAATCGCGGATGCTCTTGAAGATTTCTTCGCTCCAAGCCCTAGTGCTCTCAATCTCTATTTTCACGTTCTCCGACCGTCAAAAAGTGATTTTCTTCTTTCCAAACAGTGACTAAATACCTCACAGCAAATATTCTCATACGAAAAGTCCATCATACCCTTACTTAAGTGACAGATTTCATAAGTTAAAAATCAGAATTTTTCTGCGCACATGTCTGACACGGCCGTGTCATGGGACACGGGTGGCCGTGTCAGACCCCTGACTTCTTGGTTCCAAGATTTCTCAACTTTTTCTCTTCAGCATGTCTGACACGGCCGTGTCATGGGACACGGGTGGCAGTGTCACAACTCTGTCTTCTTGGTTTTCATATTTTCAAGTTCTTCTCTTCAGCAAGTCTGACACGGCCGTGTCCCATGACACGGGTGGCCGTGTCATAGCTCTGTCTCACCAAAATTCACTTTTTCTTGCCTCGAATCGTGCCCTGTATCTGCATAACTTAAAACACTACCAACACAAGATCAAAAGCAATGGAAAAACGACAGAAACTAGAAAAGATAACACACCAGATTCAAATACAAAGGTAAACAAAACTAATTAAGAACTAGACTAAAACGACTTAAAATACCACCGAATGAAGTGCTTTTCCATTGATTCGAACATAGGAACAAGGTGAAATTGGTGGCCGATCACCAGCCTAACCAATTCCTAACCGATTTCTAACTATCCTAACCACTACTTCAATATCTAACTTCCTAGCTAGCTTATAGCAAACAGTAACTAACATTTCAGTTTCTAACTAGCTACCTAATAACACTTCTAACTGTCAACCTAACAGAATAACCACCAAAACAGTTCTCCAACCACATGTAACAAACAATAACAGAAATAACAGAATCATAACCAGACTCAACTAACCACAACCAACTTGCCAGCTCAGCTTCAATCCCCACCCTTAATTCTCTAACAAACTTCACCAATCCAATGGCTCACATCTCTCCTCTCTAACTAACTTTCTCCCCTTCAAACTCTATATAACAGAATCATTACTTCAGGTTCATTTTTTTTCCTCATGCCATTTTTCATTCACCACCTTCACACACCATTCATCCACCATTTTCACCTTCAAACTTCAACATTCATATTGCTCCATTCTCTCACTCTCTTCTTCCATCACTTCTTCAATCCACCACCTTCATCACCTCCAATTGCAGAAGAAAAGAATGAGAAAGCTAACAGAAATCGGAGAGGATAGAAAGCTCATAACAGAAACTCAGAAAAACGCACCTGAGAACTGAATCTTCTTCTCCTCTTCTTCACTTATTCAATCTTGCTTTGATTAACCTTCATCTTCATCCCAATTCACCGAAAAACCATAACCGAAAATCTACAGCAAAAACTTCAATCCAGAATCGTTCTTCAACCAATCTCCAAGAACTCTCATCACTGAATTCACCAACAATTTTCAAGAACTCACCATAATCAGAACTTGAACTCTCTCTTTGAAGCTTCATTCTTAAACTCACATCATCTTCATCAACAGAGATTGAGACGGGGATGAGATTTGGACGGCGGCGGAAGGATCATTGAAAGGACTCCGCCGCGGATGTCATTGATCGATTGAAGCTGAGAGAAATCCGAGAGAGGCAAGGGCGGAGCGAGAGTGGGAGTTAGACGGAGACAAGTGAGGGTTTAGATCAGAGAGTGGCGTCTTTGCACCGTCGCCGGAGAGGGAACAGTTCGGTGGTCGTCGCCACCGCCGCGAGTTCATAGGGAGTCGGAGGGAAGGATCTCCGGCCGCCGCTTGCATCGTTTTGGTCACGAGTGTGAAGAATGAGAAGGTAGAGTCTGCGTAGAAGGCGAAAGGTCACAATATACTGAACCCTAATTTCCTCTTTTTCTTGTTTTTGTTAACATTAGAATTAGTTAGAGTTGATTAGATTAATTGGTGCTAATTGGTGTTAATTAGATTTTAATAGAAATTAAGTGAAGTTAATTGAAACTAATCTAAAAACAAACTCTTGGGCCACGTTGTTGAAATGCACCCCCCTAAGGCCCATGTCCACTTTTTGTGCTGATCAGAATTTGAATAAAAACTCTTCTGGGCCTTTCCCTCTGGGCCCTGCGCCTAATTTCTTACTGCACCATAATTTCAATATGCACCCCCCTGTTCCCATCTTTTTTTTATTTAGGTTAATTAGATTTTTACTACTTCTTTGAGTAAATAAAATACTAATTTTCTCCTATCATTTTTTAGACTTCGATACAATGTTGACATAGAAAATGTTCATAAAAAAATATTAGTTTTTTAGGCTAATCATTTTAATTTCTTTTGTTCAAATTAGAACTCATTTTCTCTCCCATAAAAATCAATAAAAATAGTAGTATTTTTAATTCATTTTTGCACTATGTTTTTGACTTGTTTCATTTCATGCTTTTTACCAATTTTGTATCATTGTATTACTTGACTTTTGCTTGTAATTGTGATCTTTATTTTCATATTCTTCTATTCCTAACCTTAGGTAGAAACCATGATAACAATTAGGCTTAGAGATTAGGCTAGTCCCCCACTTTTTCATTCTTTTTCTTTCACAACATTAAAACATCTAAAAATATTCAAAATAAAATCCCTTTAAAAAATACAAAGAAAATACTTAAAACACTAATAATCAAAGTGAAAATTCTTAAAAAGGGAATGGAAGCTTGAACATCCCTGGCTTAAGGGAATGTTCGAGTGCTTGGATCTCCCTTGCTTAAGGGTCCCATTCAGGCGTAAGTTCCCAACTTCTAAAAAACACCAACCAAAGAGTAACTCGAGTTTCCCTTGCTTTAGGGATTTCCTCGAAACACTCAAATTCTCTCTCTTCTCTCCTTTCTTAAGGGCATTGTTATCTCCGCTCCATTGCATCCTATGTCGATCCCTTATGCAAGAGCGCGAGCGTTAACTCCGCCCAACTAAAAAACACAAAAACAAACAAAACTATGGAGCCGAACTACGGCGCTCCGATTCCTGAAAAGGATACGTAGGCATCAAGTCGCGGGGCTTGAACGAGCACATTTGTAAATAATTCCTTCTTTTCCCCGTATTTCTTTTGCATTCATTCGCATGTAGACATAGACATAGTACACACCCTGTAGATAGAAACAAACATAGGTGGATACCATCGAGTATGATGGGCGTGAGGGGTGCTAGTACCTTCCCCTCGCGTAACCGACTCCCGCACCTAGATTCTCTGGTCGCAAGACCCTGTTCCTTCCTTTGTTAGGTTTTCTGATATTCCTTTCCCTTATGGGATAAATATATTGGTGACGACTCTGTTCATTTTTCGCGAGCGTGCGACAGCTGGCGACTATGCTGGGGATTACCTAAGCAAGTCGATCCTAGCCTTTGTTTGTTGTTTGTTTATTGGGTGTTTATTTGTTTTTATGTCTATATCTTGTGTATATGTTTGCATGTTTATTTTCTGCTTGCATATCATGTTTATTTCTGCTTGCACATCATGCATCTGGACTATATTATGGGTCCCCATGGGGGCCACATATTTTTCTGCTTTGTTTTGCAGGTGGGGGGTTTTTGTGAGGTAAAAGGCCCACTACCCAGGCCAGTGACACATAGGATTAGCGTGGATGCTCATGTTGACTCCCGTGGCTCTTGCTACAATCGAGCTTGACATGGGGTACCACAACTGGGCGAGGTTCTTTCATGGAACATTGTGTCTGGCACGCTTGTTGCCTCAAACACTTTGTACCCCATGGGAACTGTAGACCCTAGTGACCATTAGGGACCACTTGTCCGTGTCTAGACTTCATACCCGTGAGATTGGGGTGGGACAGGAAACCTTGACTCCTACATACCATTGCTTCTTCATATTTGAGGTCGGACCTTTATTTGGTCTGTTCTCATGGTGCTTGATATTCTGGTATTCAAAAAGGGCGTCGAACCTTTGATCCTGTGACATTTGGCCTGTACAGAGGTTTCACATCAGTTATTCAGAGGATTGTGCGGTGGTTACTAAGATTATATGGACCTTGATCCCATGCTTTTGCATTGCATGACATCATTGTTTTACCCACTTCACTTATGAGAGATCCTAAAGTCTATTTCCAAAAACAAAAAGATAAAAAATAGAAAAAAATAGAAAAAAAAGAAAAGAAAAGGTACTCCATATAAAAAAGGCTTCGATTCCAAAAGAGAACAAAAAGTGTGAAAGGACTTTAGGATCCCTTGGAAATGAAACATGCATTCATACTATCATGCATTTCATGGTTCTATCAGCAACTTGTGGGG
The DNA here is from genome assembly GCF_029867415.1 of Vicia villosa. Taxonomy (NCBI): domain Eukaryota; kingdom Viridiplantae; phylum Streptophyta; class Magnoliopsida; order Fabales; family Fabaceae; genus Vicia; species Vicia villosa. Next base: position 238,025 of record NW_026705689.1, read on the forward strand.
GCCTTTTCTACTCAAATTCTGATTTCAGCAACACAATTGACTTCTCACCGTTACATGCTCAAATGTTGATATTGGAACAACTCTGTGGATTTTAAATGAGATGAGAACAGAAATGGAGACTGACATGAATCAGTGTATGGAGGTTATTCAAGCCTTTTCTCTTTTACAAGAAGAATTGAGACATGTTCCTCAGAGGCCTATGAGAAGGTCTTATGTATCAGAATGTTTGAAATGATGTTGAGATTCCTATTCTTGGTGAGGAGAATTCACATCATTGAAGTCTTCAAGTTTCCAGGTATTGAATTTGACAAAAGGTTTCACCTCTTGGAGAAAAGATTGAAATCCATAAAAAAGTCGTGACTCCACTGATTCAGATGTTGTTGGTTTGTGCCTAATTCCTGATATCAAGAAATGCAAGGATCGTCCACTCTCACTCCTAATGCTGGACATGCAAGCCGAAGTGATAATCATCTCTTGCACATATGTGGAAATTGCTTGGGGCTCCCGATCGAGGGATAAGCAAGACGTACTCTTATCTTGAGCATTGTGTCATCCGCATTGCTCGAATCCCTAAAGCATTACAAATTCCTAGGTGACTTCGTCAGAATCTCCTTCCGCGTGGTAATCAAGAGTGTTCTACACAATACTTCTCATTCTCAAGGTTCTACTTCATATCTCAGTTGCCTCTTCTCAGAATTTCCTTCTCAGTGGCCTTCGCTTGTTAATAGAGACAAGAAGAATATGAGAAACAAATGGATGTGATTCTATTGCCTTGTGCCCATTCGCTTCCCTGTTTGTTGGAATTTCAGTTGGTTAAGATTCGAGTATTGGGCCTTCTTCACCGCAAGTAGCTCTCTTGAGTTGATGATCATACAAGATTCTTTCCATTTAGGATGATGATTACTACTCTAGCAACTATGCTTCGGGCTCCCGCACGAGGGATAAGCAAGATGTACTCTTATCTTGAGCATCGCATCACTCGCATTGCTCGAATCCCTAAAGTAAGGCAAAAATTTACAACTCTTGGGTAACTTCGTTGGAGTTCTCTTTTGAAGTAATCTGAAGTATTTGGAAGGAACTGTAGAAAGTATTCAAGATTAACAAGTCCAGACGGAGTCAAGTCTCCTCAACAATGGCAGCCATTCAGTTCTTCATTGCATTCTCATTCGTAACATTTCATTGTTTGTTTAAGCATTTATAGCATGTAAAAACTTGTTAATTTCTGAATGAAAATCATAATACATTGTTTATGTTTGTCTTGAAGAAATCCATTCGTTTTCTCTCATAAAATGTTTTTGGCATTACGATACCAACTTTACTAATCACTTGCTTAGGCAAAGAGCGGAGGGAGAATGATGAAAAATAAAAATGCAAAATCTCCAATTGTGTGCTTTTGAATAAAATCCTACTGAGGATGTACAGGCATTGTTTCAAATCCCCAAACACCGGAGATATAAGGGAGATAGACCCTCGTCAACCCCTTTGAGCCTTGGAGAAGGAGTTTCTTTTCTAATCATAAAGACCCTTATTTTAACCTTGGGGCAGGGTAGTGTCCATTTAACTTGATCGAGTGTTCAAAACTCACCAAAAGGGTATGCGTCCAAGGATACAACAATGGTTATCCTCCAAAAGGTTGAGGAATTTCAAAACCGCAATGATTATCCTTAGTCCATCAAGAGATCAAGAGATGACGATACCACAATGGTAATCCTTCATCAAATCAAAGGAGTGAGGCAGTCGCAATCACCTCCAACGAATCAAAGACTATGCGAGGTCACACGACTTGTTCAAAAAAAAAAAGAGAGCAAAAAAAAATGGCGAAAAAATAATGAAAATAAAAGATGAAAAGAAAATGGCAAAAGAAAAAGAGGTTGAAATTGCCAAGCAAGAACAAAGTCATGTGATAATGAATCAGAAGAATAAAAGGTGAGCGACCGCCATGTCCAAAAAACCTCATTGATTCCTCAACCATTTCAAACTCCTTGTGAGGGATGAACACTCGTGTCGAGCTAACTGAACGTAGGACTGGAGAACATCACGAAGGGGGTGGGTACAAATAATTTTGAGCCTAAAAATCCTTTGTTTTCTGAAAACCGTGAACCCGACCAAGTTACAACCCTTAAAAGTCCTAATTGAAGTAGGGTTTATTTCGAAAACGCACTCCTATGAGATAGCGTTTAACTGACTCCCAATGAAACGTGATACACATTTATGTTGGTATCGTATGTTTGCTTTATCTTCCATATGCAAAAATCGAGGTTGTGTCAACTAGTGATTCAGTCACAAAAGGTCGCAACCTCATTTCACAAAAAAGAGTTTTACAACTTCAAGACTAACATAGGCTTTGCATTAGAATTATCATTCTTAGAATTAACATTCTTTTGCATACAAATATGTGCTTAACATCAAGGAAATTACCATGGTGAGAATCAGTGAATAACTTGACTATGTCAAAGTACGAGAGACTTGAGAACTTTGAGGAGTAAAAGCCAATCATTTCAAATGATGACCATCAAGGGGCAGGTTCTCTAAAAAACTCCGTTGGGCATGAACAGTTAATGCTTCCTTTGATTACCATGAGGGGAAGAGTTTGAAGACTCCGTTGAGCGTGGTAAAGTTTGTTTCCATGTTTGTTTGACTTCAAAACAAAGAAAGCCTGAGGATTCTAGCAAGATGTACCTAATCAGGGGCAATTGAATCGAGGTTTGACCTCTCAAATTCAACATATTTGGGGAAATCATGTCGATGAATCTCTTCAAGCTTCGATCAATATGGGGCAATCACGTCGAGGAATCTCTCTTAAGTTCAACCAATCTGGGGCAGTTACGTCGAGATTCGACAAATCTCTCCAAGAATTCTTTAGGGAAAATTCCTTCATGGGTCATGAAGCTGGGGGCACAATCTTTTGAGTTATCTTGCCAATCTTTGAACGTCGGATTTCTCTTGAAAACTTATTCTCTCCCCAAGCACTGAGTTTATTTCTCCCAGGAGAGGTTCTACTTCCCTAATCAAGGCTCCTTATCTGGATTTCTCATCCCCAACATGGTGAATTGAGGGAATCTCCTCAAGCTGAAAATCCCCCAAGCGGTGGCGCATGGTGAGAAGTCAGAAATTATCCTTCAAGTCAAAGAAGGTGCATCTTACAAATCAAAGTCCAATATCTATTGGCACCTCCGCATGGTCCTTAACACTAAGGGGATTCTCCCTGGTGTTTACCTCACTAATGCCTTTATTTGGCACTCTGCATATAGTATTCACCACATATAACATTGCATCCTCAAAAGCGTAGCATATCCATCAAAATGGAGCATTACGGCATAAAAAATTTCAAACATGCATACAAAGCATAAGCCAGATAATACAAATCAGTACTCAATCAAGACGATGATACTTCCCCACATAAAATATTGTCCTTACAAACTCCGATTGATATCTGCTACCACATTACAAATCTCCCCAAGCTACGGTGCCGATACTTGGTGTCCTCAATCCCCAGAAGAAGTCTCGTTTTTCTCTCCAGTATGGATCGGACACAATGTCTTTCTTCGTCAGATTCGTTCTCTCCGAGGTTATTTCCCATGTGCTGCATGCAGATTAGAGCGTGAATGAGGGTGGGCATTCAACCCATCTCATTTTTCAATCGTTTGAATAAACCATACTTGGTGTGTGGCAATTCGAACGATTGCCGCTCTTGAAGAGTTACACCCCGCCTTTTGGCCTGAGGGATTAATGTAATTCTTATGCTTCGTAAGCATCGATATTCCCGTAATCCCCAGTGGTTACTATCGCCTTCTTGTCGAGTCTAGTCGTCTCTAGTCTTGTGATGGTTATTTCCCGTATGTTGCGTGCAAATTAGAGTGCGAATGAGGGTGAGCAGTCAACCCATCTCATTTTTCAATCGTTTGAATAACCATACTTGGTGTGTGGCAATTCGAACGATTGCCACTCTTGAAGGATTATGCCCCGCCTTTTGGCCTGAGGGATTAATGTAGTTCTTATGCTTCGCAAGCATCGATATCCCGTGATTCTTCAGTATGTACTACTCCTTTGGGTCGTGTCTAGTCGTCACTAGTCTCCATGGTCCCTTCCCCTCGTACGGGAAAACTTTTAGATCCAACCCCCGTGTTGTGTATCCTTTGCCTTCCGTCCTGGCAAACCATTTCAAAACTAATTCCCAATCCCCAACCTCAGTGTTGATATTAATTCTTTCTTCCCTTGACCTCAGTGTCGATACCTTTCTTTTCCAACCTAAGTGTTGATGTCTATCCTTTCCTTGTCCAACCTCAGTGTTGATGCCTATCATTCCTTCGCCGACCTCTGTGTCGATGCCAATCGTCATTCACAACCTCAGTGTTGATGTTTATCTTTTCTCGTCACAACCTCAATGTTGATGTCCTCAACCTCAGTGTCGACGCCTTTCCTTTCACAACCTCAGTGTTGATGTCCTCGACCTCAGTGTCGACGCCTTTCCTTTCACAACCTCAGTGTTGATGTCCCCCAACCTCAGTGTTGATATGCTCCAACCTCAGTGTTGATGTCCTCCAACCCCAGTGTTGATGTTTATCCTTTCTTTCAATTCTTATGGATCGTAGGTCCGTTGACCTTATCCTCATCTTTTTCATTTCTTGTGGATCGTAGGTCTGTTGACCTTATCCCCATCTTTTTCATTCCTTGTGGATCGTAGGTCCATTGACCTTATCCTCATCCTTTTCAATTCTTGTGGATCGTAGGTCCGTTGAACTTATCCTCATCTTTTCATTTCTTGTGGATCGTAGGTCCGTTGACCTTATCCTCATCTTTTTCATTTCTTGTGGATCGTAGGTCCGTTGACCTTATCCTCATCTTTTTCATTCTTGTGGATCGTAGGTCCGTTGACCTTATCCTCATCTTTTTCATTTCTTGTGGATCGTAGGTTCGTTGACCTTATCCCCATCTTTTTCATTTCTTGTGGATCGTAGGTCCGTTGACCTTATCCCCATCTTTTTTATTTCTTGTGGATCGTAGGTCCGTTGACCTTATTTTCATCTTTTTCAATTCTTGTGGGTCATAGGTCCGTTGACCTTACCCTAGTTTCGAGTCACGGATCGTAGGTCCTACCTTTCCATCAAACCCGTATTTTCCAACCACAGTTTCATACAACAATCATTTCCATTGAGAGCCTTGTATTGGCACCTTGGCTACGTTACAAGCTACCACCATTCAACTCCAAGTATTCACTGTAAATATTCCATCAGAAAAACAAAAATTCTCTTCCCCAGCAGATATCAAAATACACAATTAGGGATAACACTTACACCATCATCTCAGGACAAATTTCAGGTCTTGATATTTAATCGTCTTCTACCTTGAATGTTCGAAAGGCTAGCGCCAATCTCACCTTCAGGTTTAAGACGATTAAATAGGGGCAGCTGTCATACCCCAAATTTGTCCTACCCCTTTTAATGTTATCTGGCTTAGACTTATGCATTTCATAATCTCATGTACATACCTCCCATTAGGTCATATAACGCATCATGCATTCATTCATCAAATAAACATATACAAAGCATGGGATCATTTGTCATGGATTAGGGTTTATTTCCCTGGTCATTTGAATCAAGACTCTTTAATTAGGGTTTTGAGCTCGTGCGCATCTCATCAAGTCTTTTGTTACAATGGTCAGACAGTAGTTCAAGACTTTGACTCGCTCGGGTAGATTTCTTATATTACAAGTGTTTGATTTAATTTTAAAGGTCAAAGAATAAATGGATTGAGGTCCTTAATGTGCTTGCTTGGAAAGGAGATATTGTCATACAATTGAGTCCCTTGACTTAGAACTTGAAGATTTCTATCTCAAGCACGAGTGTGGTTATTGACACATTGATGAAAAGAGACATATGGAGATTATATGCACAATTGTGGACTTTTAGTCAAAGTCAGCCATGTGTGGTTGACTTTTCGGCCAAAGACCATAATAAACTACCTTGAGTTGTCATCTCATAGATTTTGTATGATTCAGTATTGCAAGATTGGAAAAGGATTGGGAATTCAAATAGAAGTCAATAATTGGAGAGGGTGATCAAATTACATTCAAAGGGGCCCAAGTTATATATTACAAAATACCAACACATGTTCATTACAAAATACCATTCACATACATTCAAATCCCATACAAAATATACTTTCCATTATACATCCAAGTCCATCACTATGTCAAGAGAAAATACACAAAAATCAGTTACAAAGAATACAAGAAAATCAAGCTTTTGACCTACAGTTGACTTTTGGTCAACTGTTGACTTTTTGGTCAAACAGTTGACCAAAGTCAACGCCTATCCTTGCCCCATCCTGTTTCCAAGTCAGATTAAGTTGTTTCCATCAAGCCATTGCTACTTCAGTTTCATGATTTTACTTCCATATACACCAATATTTATGTCTTGCTCATATCCAAAGTATGCCTCCAAATAACCATGAGTCAATATGCATGAGAGCCAAAACTGACACCAAAGCCTGCTGCTACCTGCAAATTAAAACAGACCTGCATGAATCAAAAACAGTCCAGCTATGGTATTATCATACCAAAATCAATGTGCCTATTTCTATACTCAACACGAAAACAGTTTCAGTTCATATATGACCAACACTATTCAGTCCAAAGCATAATTGAAACAGCTACTGCAACAACAAAATGGAAGTAGTGTTACAACCTCATCATAACTGCGTCTCGCCGGAACCGAGCTATGCCAAAAGGGACTCCTCCATTTCTTCTTTCAAGACAAACTGTGCCTGCTTTCTTCCCACATGGTAATCATGTCATCTTTAACCATGTTGTCTTCAAACCATGCTAATGCTCATAGGCCTGTACCAAGCCTGCATATGACAAGATCACAAGCAATACAGGTTCAACAGCAGCATAACAAAAAGGAAAATCATAACAAGAAAATTGAGAGAGGATTCAATACAAACTCATCATAACAGAGAATCAGCAGAGAGTTGGTAGACAACAGAAATGGAGAAAAGAGAAAACATAACAGAATTTCATAACTGATTTCTTCAAAAACATTCTGACTACTTGTAACACACTAACAGCTTTCAAACAACTCTTAACCAACTCCTATTACCTCTAACAGAACCGGTTACCAGCCTAACCAATTCCTAACCGATTTCTAACTATCCTAACCACTACTTCAATATCTAACTTCCTAGCTAGCTTATAGCAAACATTAACTAACATTTCAGTTTCTAACTAGCTACCTAATAACACTTCTAACTGTCAACCTAACAGAATAACCACCAAAACAGTTCTCCAACCACATGTAACAAACAATAACAGAAATAACAGAATCATAACCAGACTCAACTAACCACAACCAACTTGCCAGCTCAGCTTCAATCCCCACCCTTAATTCTCTAACAAACTTCACCAATCCAATGGCTCACATCTCTCCTCTCTAACTAACTTTCTCCCCTTCAAACTCTATATAACAGAATCATTACTTCAGGTTCATTTTTTTTCCTCACGCCATTTTTCATTCACCACCTTCACACACCATTCATCCACCATTTTCACCTTCAAACTTCAACATTCATCTTGCTCCATTCTCTCACTCTCTTCTTCCATCACTTCTTCAATCCACCACCTTCATCACCTCCAATTGCAGAAGAACAGAATGAGAAAGCTAACAGAAATCGGAGAGGATAGAAAGCTCATAACAGAAACTCAGAAAAACGCACCTGAGAACTGAATCTTCTTCTCCTCTTCTTCACTTATTCAATCTTGCTTTGATTAACCTTCATCTTCATCCCAATTCACCGAAAAACCATAACCGAAAATTTACAGCAAAAACTTCAATCCAGAATCGTTCTTCAACCAATCTCCAAGAACTCTCATCACTGAATTCACCAACAATTTTCAAGAACTCACCATAATCAGAACTTGAACTCTCTCTTTGAAGCTTCATTCTTAAACTCTGAACATCATCTTCATCAACAGAGATTGAGACGGCGATGAGATTTGGACGGCGGCGGAAGGATCATTGAAAGGACTCCGCCGCGGATGTCATTGATCGATTGAAGCTGAGAGAAATCCGAGAGAGGCAAGGGCGGAGCGAGAGTGGGAGTTAGACGGAGACAAGTGAGGGTTTAGATCAGAGAGTGGCGTCTTTGCACCGTCGCCGGAGAGGGAACAATTCGGTGGTCGTCGCCACCGCCGCGAGTTCATAGGGAGTCGGAGGGAAGGATCTCCGGCCGCCGCTCGCACCGTTTTGGTCACGAGTGTGAAGAACGAGAAGGTAGAGTCTGCGTAGAAGGCGAAAGGTCACAATATACTGAACCCTAATTTCCTCTTTTTCTTGTTTTTGTTAACATTAGAATTAGTTAGAGTTGATTAGATTAATTGGTGCTAATTGGTGTTAATTAGATTTTAATAGAAATTAAGTGAAGTTAATTGAAACTAATCTAAAAACAAACTCTTGGGCCACGTTGTTGAAATGCACCCCCCTAAGGCCTATGTCCACTTTTTGTGCTGATCAGAATTTGAATAAAAACTCTTCTAGGCCTTTCCCTCTGGGCCCTGCGCCTAATTTCTTACTGCACCATAATTTCAATATGCACCTCCCTGTTCCCATCTTTTTTTTATTTAGGTTAATTAGATTTTTACTACTTCTTTGAGTAAATAAAATACTAATTTTCTCCTATCATTTTTTAGACTTTGATACAATGTTGACATAGAAAATGTTCATAACAAAATATTAGTTTTTTAGGCTAATCATTTTAATTTCTTTTGTTCAAATTAGAACTCATTTTCTCTCCCATAAAAATCAATAAAAATAGTAGTATTTTTAATTCATTTTTGCACTATGTTTTTGACTTGTTTCATTTCATGCTTTTTACCAATTTTGTATCATTGTATTACTTGACTTTTGCTTGTAATTGTGATCTTTATTTTCATATTCTTCTATTCCTAACCTTAGGTAGAAACCATGATAACAATTAGGCTTAGAGATTAGGCTAGTCCCCCACTTTTTCATTCTTTTTCTTTCACAACATTAAAACATCTAAAAATATTCAAAATAAAATCCCTTTAAAAAATACAAAGAAAATACTTAAAACACTAATAATCAAAGTGAAAATTCTTAAAAAGGGAATGGAAGCTTGAACATCCCTTGCTTAAGGGAATGTTCGAGTGCTTGGATCTCCCTTGCTTAAGGGTCCCATTCAGGCGTAAGTTCCCAACTTCTAAAAAACACCAACCAAAGAGTAACTCGAGTTTCCCTTGCTTTAGGGATTTCCTCGAAACACTCAAATTCTCTCTCTTCTCTCCTTTCTTAAGGGCATTGTTATCTCCGCTCCATTGCATCCTATGTCGATCCCTTATGCAAGAGCGCGAGCGTTAACTCCGCCCAACTAAAAAACACAAAAACAAACAAAACTATGGAGCCGAACTACGGCGCTCCGATTCCTGAAAAGGATACGTAGGCATCAAGTCGCGGGGCTTGAACGAGCATATTTGTAAATAATTCCTTCTTTTCCCCGTATTTCTTTTGCATTCATTCGCATGTAGACATAGACATAGTACACACCCTTTAGATAGAAACAAACATAGGTGGATACCATCGAGTACGATGGCCGTGAGGGGTGCTAGTACCTTCCACTCGCGTAACCGACTCCCGCACCTAGATTCTCTGGTCGCAAGACCCTGTTCCTTCCTTTGTTAGGTTTTCTGATATTCCTTTCCCTTATGGGATAAATATATTGGTGGCGACTCTGTTCATTTTTCGCGAGCGTGCGACAATGTCCTACAAATTTAAATCAAACACACATAGAATCAAAGTCAAAACAACATTATAAAGCAAGAATTCAAAAACTCTAAATCTGAGCATAAGACAAATCCAATTGCAAGCACAAACACCTACACTCCACTAGTAGGAAAAAAAGGTCTTAAATATCCTCAAAGAACAAAGGCCTGAGAATGGAATTAACATGTTACCTCCCTAAACCACAAACACAAATGCTTAATTCATAGAATCATCATCCTATGTAAATAATATTTAAAAATACTTATGTTCAAAATCAATTGTCATCCTAGCTTACATATCATCCAACACTAATACCAATCTTATTTGCATAAATAAATGTTATTCCTAAGATATTAGCCTAAAAAAACTCACACATACCCAATTTGTAACGTGGCTCACACTTAATTGTTGAAAGATACCATCACCTTGAGTTTGACTTACTATAGGTCATTTCTTCAATACATGCAGTCATTTGGAGTTGATTCACTTAACTGATAAATAATAAATAAATTTACTTAATTACTGATTTTCAATATCACCATACACATAAAGAGCCATTTTACAAACTCAAAAACCTTTTATTGCAACAGACCCAAAACAACATTTGCAAATATTTATATTAGATGATTTTTTGAGAAACGAATGATATTGTTTACCTTGGTGTTGATGTAGTTTACAAAGATTTTCAAATTGCAAGTGGAATTGGAAACAATAACAAAAGGGAACTAGGATCCACTTGCCATTTATCAAAATCACAATGAACTTAAAATTTCAAGCAGTCAGAAGACAAAACACTTTAGAAAGATAACAGGAGCATCATAGCTACCTTTCTTGCATAAGGTTACAAAATATGTTCTACATACCTGCACAAGATGAAAACCAAATGGGAAATATCACCTGAGTTAAATCATGGAGAAAACCTGTTATCTTTTAACCAATTTTCCTTTCACAGTTGCAATTAGTAATGAAAAATCGAATTTTAAACCTATGCCCATAACCTCGCCATATTGGAATAGATGAAATCAATGGCCACATATAGCCAACAAATTAAATTGAAATAAGCATAGTTCTTAGAAGAAAAAAACAATCAAAATCAAAGACTCTTCTATTACCTTTATCGGTTCCCCCACTGCATCGTCAAAGAAGAGAAAGCGTAATCGGGTATCTTCCCCTCTATTTAGGTGTAGTTAGGTTACAAAACAGCCCCTGCACTATGGAATCAAAACGATGAAGAGAAAGTCTAGCAACTACGGCGGCCTCGAGAGGTGAGAAATAGTTTCAAGGATGCATGAATCTGAAAGTTGAGAAAAGGGTTTTCGGGGTCGCGTGAATCTGAAAGTAGGGAAAAGGGGTCGATGGAGTCTGATCTGAGAAGATTTGGGGATTTTTCTTATGGTTACTTATATTTTTTAATATATTAAACTAAAATTTTTTAAAGATTTTTATTTAACAAAATTAATTTTATATTTTAAAACTGCCATTTTAGGAAAATTTATTTTAAATAAAAGTAATATTTAGGTTAATCTACTTGCCATAAATTAAAAAATTAATTTAAATACTTATTATTAATAAATTTTCTTTAGAAATTAATATTTTTTCAAAAAATTTCCACAAAAACATTTTTATAAAAAATTTAAAAAATATATTAATTTCATTAAATCAAATTTTATTAAATATATGTTAATTTTATTTGTGATTAATAGTTGTATACTGATAGTGTGTAAATATATTAATACTCTATTTAACCAAGTCATCTCATTTAAACGAGATATTTCAACAATATGTGTATAAAAATGACACTAATTTGATTATCCTGATTTGTTTAGATATCTCTAAACAAGGTTTACAAATAGTCAATAAATAGTAATTAATTTTTTTTCATTGATTTAATTATAATTTATATTCTTCTATTTTAGCTCTTTGAATGAGTTTTTATTAAATATTTAAAAAAGAGGCTTGTATGATTTTCACACGGTAAAAAAAATTTAAATTGTAAAAAGATTTTTTATTTATAAAAAATAAGATTATTTATAAAATAGCATAATTAGGTAAAGTTTATAATTTTATTAATTTTTAAACATAATTAATTAAGATTAATCCATTTGTCATAAATTTAAAAAATTAATTTAAATAATCATTATTAATAAGTTTTGTATAAAAAATTTAATATTTTTTAAAAAACTTTCAACAAAAACATTTTTACAAAATTAAAAAACTATTTTAATTTAATTTAAAAAATTTTAAAATTATATTAATTTATATGTGACTAATAGTTGTATACTGATGGTGTGTAAATATATTTATACATTATCCAACCAAATCATCTCATTTAAATATTTGAGATATTTCAAAATAATTTCACACAGTAAATTTGTTTCAATAAAAAATAGTATTTTTTGACCCAAACAATTTACAACCTACCTAAAATTAAAATAAACAAAAAAATGACTATTCAGATACCACAATATGATCATGGGCAATTTATAAGCTACGGTTATTTGATCATGGCAATTTCCAAAACCGTAGTCTTTTGTAATGAATTAGAAAAGGCAACAGTTTCTAACGTGTAGCCTAAAATGTATTGTTATTCTTCATTGCATAGTCTTTATAGGCCACGGTTATGTAATACCCACACTTAAAGTAGCGTGGCATATAGAGAATAGGGGACACTTTTTTTCAAAAATCTAGAAATTTAGCAACGTCTAAAAAAGTGCGGTCTGTAACTCTTTAGGCTACAGTTTTGTAGCCGTTGCCTAATCTTCCGTTGCCTAAAGTAAAAAATGTTGTAGTGGTAGAAGTCATCTTGCTTCTATGATATATGCTGTTTCTGGAAACAAGAGAGTTGGCATTGGTTATGAGGGTGATACCCCATACAAACTTGAACCTGTAGATGATATGAAAATCACATACAAGCCATTGTATGATTAGTTCAAGTATGGCCACTCCCGTGATATTAGGCTCACCTCACATGCCAAAAACTTTCATGTTACACACACTAAGAAGCATGTGACACAACCTAGAAAATATCATGTTGCTAAACCTAAGGAATATCATGGTGTACCTCCTGTTGTTTATCATGCTAAACCCAAGTTCAATCAGAACTTGAGGGAAACTAACAAGAAAGGACCAAAGAAAATGTGGGTACCTAAGGAGGAGATAATTTCTATTGCAGATATCCTTGGCAGCAAAGAAGAAAAAGCAAAGCATGTCATGGTACCTGGACTCTGGGTGCTCGCGGCACATGACGAAAAGAAGGTCTATGTTCCAAGACCTGGTGCTTAAGTCCGCCGGAGAAGTAAAGTTTGGAGGAGATCAGAAGGGCAAGATAATTGGCTCAGGAACCATAAGTACTGGTAACTCTCCTTCCATATCTAATGTACTTCTTGTAGAAGGATTAGCTCATAACTTATTGTCCATAAGTCAATTAAGTGACAATGGTTATGACATAATCTTCAATCAAAAGTCTTGCAAGGCTGTAAGTCAGAAGGATGGCTCAATCCTATTTACAGGCAAGAGAAAGAACAACATTTACAAGATTGATCTTCAAGATCTTAAGAATCAGAAGGTAACTTGTCTTATGTCTGTTAGCGAAGAGCAATGGGTCTGGCACAGAAGATTAGGCCATGCTAGTTTGAGAAAGATTTCTCATATTAACAAACTAAATCTGGTCAGAGGTCTCCCAAATCTGAAATATAAATCAGATGCTCTTTGCGAAGCATGTCAGAAGGGAAAGTTCTCCAAACCTGCATTCAAGTCTAAGAATGTTGTTTCTTCCTCTAGGCCGCTAGAACTTCTGCACATTGATCTGTTTGGCCCAGTCAAAACAGCATCTGTCTGAGGGAAGAAATATGGATTAGTCATCGTAGATGATTATAGCAGATGGACGTGGGTAAAGTTCTTGAAACACAAGGATGAGTCTCATTCTGTGTTCTTTGACTTCTGCACTCAGATTCAATTTGAGAAAGAGTGTAAAATCATAAAGGTCAGAAGTGATCATGGTGGCGAATTTGAGAACAGATTCTTTGAGATTTATTTCAAAGAAAATGGTATTGCCCATGATTTCTCTTGCCCTAGAACTCCACAGCAAAATGGAGTTGTAGAGCGAAAGAATAGGACTCTACAAGAAATGGCCAGAACCATGATCAACGAAACCAATATGGCTAAGCATTTTTGGGCAGAAGCAATTAACACAGCGTGTTATATTCAGAATATAATCTCTATAAGACCTATTCTTAATAAGACTCCTTATGAATTGTGGAAGAATAGAAAGCCCAATATTTCTTATTTCCATCCTTTTGGATGTATATGTTATATTTTGAACACTAAAGATCATCTGCATAAGTTTGATTCTAAGTCACAGAAGTGTTTCCTTTTTGGATATTCTGAACGCTCAAAAGGCTACAGAGTATACAATACTGAAACATTGATTGTTGAAGAATCAATCAATATCAGATTTGATGATAAGCTTGGTCTTGAAAAGCCAAAGCAGTTTGAGAATTTTGATGATATTGAAATCTCTAACTCAGACTCTGAAGAACCCAGAAGCAAAGTGTCAGAAGATCAAGTTGCTGCTTCATTAGAGAATCTCAGAATTTCTGAAGAGCCAACTATCAGAAGATCTTCCAGACTCAACTCTGCTCACTCAGAAGATGTTATGATTGGGAAGAAAGAAGATCCTATCAGAACAAGGGCATTCCTTAAGAACAATGCAAAATGTCAATTTGGTCTAGTATCTCTTATTGAGCCAACTTCTGTTGATCAAGCTCTGGAGGATGCTGACTGGATAATTGCCATGCAAGAAGAACTCAATCAGTTTACAAGGAATGACGTATGGAATCTTTTTCCAAGACCAAAAGGATTCAAAATCATTGGAACTAAATGGGTCTTTAGAAACAAGCTAAGCGAAAAAGGAGAAGTTGTAAGAAACAAAGCCAGACTGGTTGCTCAGGGCTATAGTCAGCAAGAAGGCATAGACTATACAGAAACCTTTGCACCAGTGGCCAGGTTAGAATCTATCCGCTTATTAATTTCTTTTACCACTCAGAACAACATCACTCTGTATCAGATGGATGTTAAGAGTGCCTTCTTAAATGGTTATATAGATGAGGAAGTATATGTCCACCAACCTCCTGGTTTTGAAGACTCTAAGTCTCCAGAATATGTTTTCAAATTAAAGAAATCATTATATGGCCTGAAGCAAGCTCCTAGAGCTTGGTATGAAAGATTAAGTTCTTTCCTTCTGGATATTGGTTTCACTAGAGGACAAGTGGATACAACACTCTTCTGTTAAACCTTTAAAAGGGATATTTTAATTTGCCAAATATATGTTGATGATATTATCTTTGGAATATCTAATGCTACACTTGGAAAGGAGTTTGCTAAATCTATGCAGGCTGAGTTTGAAATGAGCATGATGGGAGAACTCAAGTACTTCCTTGGGATCCAGATCAATCGAACTTCTGATGGAACCTATGTTCATCAAACCAAGTACGTGAAAGAACTTCTGAAGAAGTTTAATCTTTCAGAAAGCAAAGAAGCAAAGACTCCTATGCATCCAACGTGTGTTCTAGGTAAGGATGAGGTAAGTAAGAAGGTAGATCAGCAGCTCTACAGAGGTATGATTGGATCTCTTCTATATCTTACTGCTTCTAGACCTAATATTCTATTCAGTGTTTGTCTGTGTGCAAGATTCCAATCAGATCCTATAGAATCTCACTTAACAGCTGTTAAGAGAATTCTGAGGTATCTGAAAGGTACTACTAATGTTGGTTTAGTCTACAGAAGATCTAAAGAATACAACTTAGTAGGATTCTGTGATGCTGATTACGTTGGAGATAGAGTTGAAAGGAAAAGTACTTCTGGAAGTTGTCAATTTCTTGGAAGTCACCTGATCTCCTGGTACATCAAGAAGCAAGCTACAATTGCCCTTTCTACAACAAAAGCAGAATATGTTGCTGCTGCTGGATGTAGTACACAGATGCTCTAGATGAAGAGTCAGCTAGAAGATTATCAGATATATGAGAGTAACATTCCTATCTTCTGTGATAATACTTCTGCTATTTGTTTATCTAAGAATCCAATCTTACATTCCAAAGCTAAACATATTGAGATCAAACATCTTTTCATTAAGGACTATGTTCAGAAGGGTGTTCTATCTTTAAACTTTGTTGATACAGACCATCAATGGGCTGATATCTTTACAAAACCCCTTGCTGAAGATAGGTTTAAGTTCATTCTGAAGAATATCAGTATGGATTTATGCCCAGAATGAAAGGATGAGAAGTTCTGATATATGGATTAGATTTGAAATGATCATTTATTTCTTTTATAAGAAGTTCTAATTGTTGATCAATTAGATATTCTGATTCTGTTATTGCTAACGTTTCATATGCCTAAGTTAATTTAGAATCTCTTTTAAAACAAAACAGCTGTCACCAACTATTCAAGAAGATGAACACGTGTTCACTCTAAAGGGACAAGCATGCGTGCAGTTGATGAGACGCCACCCTAGGTAACTGTGCAGATCATTTCAAATATCATGTTTTACCCTAACGTCACTCATCATTAATTGCTAACTGATTCAAACTCTGTAATCTTCTTCAATCAGAATCATATTGCATATTATTTCAAATCCGTGCCTATATAAACACATCTCTATATCATTTCATCTCTTTCCATTCATCTTCATTATTTATTATCTGTGTTTGTTCATCTCTCTCTCTCTCTCTCGTTGCTTAAACCCTAGTTTCTAAACCCAGTAATCTCAGTGTGATTCCATGGCTTCCTCTTCAAATATTCAACGCAAGGTATCATCTTCAAACCAAGTTCAACAAAAGAAATCTGCAAACCCTCCTTTGAAGTCTTGTTCGATTCCTTATGATAATCTGGAGGTTCTTTGTGAAACAATGGTGGATTTTGATAATCTTATGGCACATGATTTCAAAACCAAAACTGCAATGCTAGTACAAGGATGGTCAAATTTCTTTGAAAGGTTGATTGGACTAGTTTACCCCTTATTGGTTAAGGAATTCTGGACACATGCTATGGTTACTTCAACTGCCATCATCTCCTTTGTGCTAGGGCATGAAATTGTTGTGAATGAGAAGCTGATAAGGAAACTATACAGTCTTGATGGTATAGATGGAATCACTGGAGCTCTCCTAGGCATAACTGATTGGGATAAAATTGATCGAGAGTTGTTTTCTTCTGGTGTTGCGTCTCCCTACACTACTGATTTGAAGCCTCCTTACAGAGTATGGGCTAAGATCATTCTGGGATCTCTCTATCATAGAAAACCATAAAACTCTGCTACCTATGTCAATCAGGATCAGAAGTATATAATATTCTGCATTGAAAAAGGCATGAGAGTCAATCTACCTCACATTCTTTTTCAACATCTGAAGACAAATATTGAAGAATCAAGAGATGAAGAAATTCAGAAGAATCCCAAACTCAAGAAGAATACCATTCCTTTTGGAAGAATGATCTCAGATATTCTGACTGAGAGTGGCTTGATAGATATTCTAAGAGTAGCTGGCTTGCTTCAGAACTTGACTGCTATCCGTGGGAGTATTATGAATGGTCACCCTCTAAAAAGGATGGAGCGATTGAAAAGGTGACCACTCCTCCAATAGTGTTTCCAGATATTCTGACAAGAAGAACTCCTGTTGTGAGTTTCTCTCACTTGTTCAAAGAAGAGCTAGACAAATTTGTTAAACGCTATCTGAAGTCATGTGTTAAAGCACAAACTTTTGTTGATCGTGCTTGGATTCGAGGAAGAACTCTTCCATCACTGGATGAGTTAAGAAAGAAGGACAAGAAGAAGAAAGAAAAGAAGCTGAAGAGAAAGGTCACAGAAGAAGGACCTGATGTTAAGCAAGCAAAGAAGCAGAAGAAATCTACAGAGTCTCTCAAAATACCCAGAACCTCTGAACAGCTTGAAAAGCTCATACATAAAGCATACCATGCAGACTCTTCTGACCTCCCCCCTCAGAAAAGGCCTCCTCCTGATGAAATTCCATCCTCTTCCACCACCACAAAAAGAAACCGTCCATCTCTTTCTACACCTGTTCTCAACCCTCAACCACTAAATGCTGTCTTTCCCCAAATTCCTTCTGAAAATATATTCTCAACCACCTCCACTACAGGTTCTTCATCCCCTTTAACCTCTTCTATCACCTCTGACTTATTTTCAAGAGAACCTGAACCCTATAGTCTTCTTTACCCTGACTATCGTTTCACCTTCAACCCTCCTGAACCCTCTCTGGATACTTGTTATGACTTGTTGAAGTATAAGGTCAGAACAGGGTTGGATACTCTGAGAGCTGCTCATGACTCCAAGATGGATCACGTTGCTGCTGGCAAGTTGTGGAAGATTTTTAAGAAGAATATTCAGACTGATCTTCTGGATATCTTGAAGAGATGCTTGGCTGATGCATCTGGACCTTCTGGTTACATTTTGGAGTTAGATAATGGTAAGTACTATCACCCCTTCAGAAGTTGGAAATCTCTTGAGGAAAAGGAATTGGTTGATGAGCTTGAAAAAGTCCATCCTCTTGCTATGGTTGTGTGGAAGCCCCAACTCAACGTTTTGACTGGAGACTTTCAGTCTATATTCAACTAATTAAGGGAGAATCCCTCTGCTAATGCACCAGATATGGTATATCCAGAAGTTGAATATCCATCAGAACCGGTTGCTCCAACACCTCCTCAAAATCTGGCTGACATTCTTCTGGCTCTAGAAACTCCAGATGCTAAAATTCCTTCTCCGGTATATGCTGAAGATGCTTCTGAATCAGAAGCTGATACTGAGAATCAAGATGCTGAGACTCATTCTGCTGAGCAATATCCTATTAAGGAAAATCAGGCTGATGTTCTCATGGTCGATGCTGCTGTTGAGAATCCTCCTCTTATGGACAATAGCTTTGAAGCTTCTTCTGCTGGACCTTCTGTTTTGATAAACACCATGAAGGCTCTTCAACAGAATCAAGCTGCTCTAGCTTCTCGTCTGGAGAAGCACGAGGATACTCACAATGAGTTCAGATCACTCATAAAGACGCAAACAGAAGACACCACTGAGATTAAAAACCTTCTGGCCCTCTTAGCTTCTAAGCTTGGCTAGTCGTAGTCTGTCTTGGTCTTAGTTGTTTTCTTGTTTTATGCATCTGTTTCTTGCATCTGCTTCTATATCTTTTGTACTTCTGATATTTTGTTGATCAATGACATATTATCTTCTTCACTTTATGTGTCGTTTATCCTCTGAATCTTTTAATGCTTTTTGATGTTATGGAAAAAAGGGGGAGAAACAGGATAATTGATTTGATTTAATATATCAGTTTCTGGGATTAAGTCTCAACATTCTTAACATTATTTACAAGTTCTATGTCTTTGAGATTTTTTGCAGGGTTGAAGATATTCTGAAAAAGCTCAACATAAGAAGCAAATACATGAGGAAAAACAATTCTCTAAAGAAGCATGTTCTTAAAGAATTAAAGCAAGCTTAGTGTTGTGAAGCTTCATGATCAGAAGCAAGAAAAAGAATGTTCTGATATTCATTCGTAGAATTCTCTAATATATTCTCTTTTGAATACTCTGATACATTTTCTTTCTTAAGAATGTTCTGATACATTTCTGCTATGATATTTTTGTCTAGTATGCTCTAATACATTGCAGGTTGTAAAGATGCTCTGATGAAGCTCTGATACATTCCAGAATGTTCTGATAAATCAAGCATGCTATTATTCGATGGATTACAAAGAAGAAATTCAAAGCTCTGAAGCTGTCCTATGGAAGCAAGAAGCAGAAGCTCTGAATATTCTGAAGTTCTAGGCAAAGTGAAAGTCTCTGCTGAAAAGGAAAAATACTCAGAGAAGTCTTTTATTTATAAAATTCTTCTAGTATTAATTTCAGGGGGAGATTGTTAATCTCAGGGGGAGACATATTCACACACTCTGTTTATATGCTTATGCTATAATTGTGTAATTGTCTTTGGTCATCTGATATTCTGATTGCAAATTCATATCAATTATATATGTTTTTGTCATCATCAAAAAGGGGGAGATTGTTAGAACAAGATTTGTTCTGATCAATATTCTTGTTTTGATGATAACAATATATATGAATTTTGTATAAGACAATGTGGTACTCTAATCCTATGCAATTTCTATTTCAGGAAATATATAAGGAGTATGCACAATTCAGCGCTAAGAAGCACTGACTCAGAAGGTTCAGGATTGCAACATCAGAACATGCTCTCGCAAGACATCAGAAGATGGTCAAGCAGAATCAGAACATGGTCTATGAAGCATCAGAAGAACATGAAGTCAGAAGCAAAAGCACTGAAGTTCTTATGGTATCACGCTCAAGCTCTTCAAAGTCAGAAGACAAGAAGATGCTCTGCACCAAGCTGTGACTCTGATTATTCAAACGTTATATTCACAAATCTGAGATCAGAAGCTGATACTAGATGACAGGCTATTAAGTCTAATCTCTAACTGACAAAAGGAACGTTAGAAGCTACAAAAGGCAAAGTCAGTAAAAGCAGGAAAAGCATGGCTCGAGGTAGTTGACAAAATAGTGAAAACATTAAATGCAAAGCTGTACTATTCACGCAACGCATTAAATGCAACTCAACGGTCATCTTCTCAAACGCCTATAAATACTGAAGTTCTGATCAGAAGCAGCAACCAACTCTTGCAAGAATACTGAAACGCTGTTCAAATCAAAGCTCACGAACTTCATCTTCAACCTCACAAACTATTGTAATATTTAGTGAGTGTTAAGCTTAGAACTTAAGAGAAATATCACAGTTGTGATTAAAGCTTTATAAGAATAAGAAGCAATTCATACTCTTTTAACATTTATTTTACATTGATTGTAAAAGGTTCCTAGAGTGATCAGTGAGATCAGTAGACTCTAGAAGACTTAGAAGTTTCTAAGTGGTGATTTCCTAGAGTGATCAAGTTGTGATCAGTATACTCTAGAAGACTTAGAGGGTATCTAAGTGGAAAACCATTGTGATCAGATTGATTAGTGGATTAAATCCTCAATTGAGGTAAATCACTCTAAGGGGGTGGACTGGAGTAGTTTCGTTAACAACGAACCAGGATAAAAATAATTGTGTTCATTGTTTTTATCTTAAGAGTTTTTAAAGTCACACTTATTCAAACCCCCCCCCCCCCTTCTAAGTGTTTTTCTATCCTTCAATATATAGGATTCAAATTCTTTGAAGTCCCACATCACTTAGTTTTGTGAAGGAAGAGGGAGTACAAGATTATATATAGGATTCAAGTTCTTCGTTACAAGATGCACCAGTCAAAAGCACTTTTAACTTGTATTTGACTTTCTTTATTCTCTTATTCTCTTGTATTAAGGTGTTGTGAGGTTTAGTTAAATATTTATTTTGGAGGGTGTGAGTGTATTGGGTACCTGAATTAGTAAAAGGTATATGATGTGTTGTAACAATTTTCTCTAGCCCAAACTGCACAGCGGAATTTGTGATTGCCGCTTAACAACTCTTTCACAACACCACACTTCTTTTATGATGTAGAAGCTCAGAAGAAACTACAACCACAGAGCATACTAAGAACTCTTATTCCCGTATCAAACGAAAAGTTTTGATACCAGTTGTTGGGAAAAAAACATATAGACAAAAAAAAAAGAACACAATCACAACACAAGATCATAATGTGAAAACTCTAAAATTGGAGAAAAAACCACGACCGTTGTCAATAGACAACTAAAAATTAACTCTATGTGAAAATTGTACAATTTTATGAGAAAGATTAAATTGATTGAATTAAAAAATGAAGATTAATTTTGAAAATAAGATAAAATATGTAGACAAAAATTGTTAATAATATACACTTTACTAACTCAGACCCACTTTTATGAGAAAGATTAAATTGATTGAATTAAAAATAAGATAAAATATGTAGACAAAAATTGTAAATAGACTAATATAAAATTATTGACATATTATTAAAAATTATCAAAATTAGAGTGGCAATATTGAATGATTCTAAGATTTATTTTTAATATTGATAATAAAATTATAAAATATTTTCGAAATTTAAAAAAAGCATAGCTATTTGTAATTATCAAATTGTATATCATGTAAAAGCTGATAATATATTTTGTTTTGTGATATATTATAAATTATGTTTGTATTATTTGTTGCCCCCACTTAACAAAACTTCTGAATCCACCACTGCCAGCACTTCTAAATATATAGACAGATATATGCCAAGATTAATCAAAAGGACACTCTGTCAAATTGGGAATGAATGGTTCTTCCTATTAATGCTCACGAATTTTTCAAACATCTCATATTGCTAGCATATATTGATATATGATCGGACATAAATATGAAAAACAACAGCTTGCACACGCTAATGCCACACCTTAGATTGTTCTACGACATTTTTATTATATATTTTAAATTTATTAGATAATAAAAAATTATTTTTAAAATTTAATAACTTCACAATTGGGAAATTATCTCCAATTATTTTAGTTGAAATGGCAATATTATTGGGAATGGTTGATGTTGATCACAACTTTTGATAGTCAGTTAGATAAGTTCAACAAAGAACTCCGAAGATTTATTCTACTAAAGTTGTAATGTCGGAAAACTTCTCAAATGATAACTAAATTTTTTCTAAAATTGCTATTTGCACTTTTTAAAAAACTGTGGAATAAGTATAAAACTTTTGAATTGTACACATGGAACTTATTATAATTTATTTTAGTATTTTTCTTTTACAAATTTAAATATATTTAAAGTTGATTGAGAATTTCTCTTGTTTTCTTTGTTTTGTTATATTAACCGTAATGTGATAAGTATTTTAATAATCAACAAAGATCTGTATAACTTCGTATGGATTCCAATAGAAGATAACTCAATACAACATTTACAATTTATAGTTAGAGATAAAAATATGTTGGATTATAAGAGTCTACATTTAGTTTGTATCTGATTTTTATCGAACCAAACTTTTTTTTTTTAATCAAGAAATATATTAATAGGACAATTAAGGGTTCTCTAACTCGATTACAAGAAGAAACGGGAAACTCCGACAAAAAGAAAGATTACTATCCAATTACACCTACGAGAGAAAAAAAACGGTTCCTTACAAAACTCGTAAAAAGAGTAATTGGGATGAGTAATTTTTTCGCAAAAGAACCACTTCCAAGCCATGAGTTTAACATTCCAAACGATGTTGTTGATGTTCCATTCATCCTTCCGAAAGCACACCCCATTCCTAAGCAACCACGTGGTAGCGAGCCACACCAAACCCAATTTACAATCTCTAACTTTGTGATTATGAAAGAATAAGTGACACCATAAAATTCGGTAAACACTCTTCCTCCGACCTAACCCCTTTACCCACCCAAAAAGCTATCTCACTCCATATCTTTTTAACCACCCAACAATTGAAAAAGTAATGATTCCTATCTTCCATATGAACCTCACATAATATACACTTTAAATTATCATGAGTAAAAGACATACCTCTAAGCAACCAGAGGTCTTTTGTAGGAAGCCTATTATGGAAAAGTCTCCACCCAAAAGCCTTGATTATATATGGCACATCCAACTTCCACAAAATCCCAAAAGCTTCGGCACTCTTAATCGGGGGGCAAAAATGCATATGCAATTTCTCATAAAAAGCATAACAACAAGCTACCGAAAAATCATCCCCCTCTTTACCTTGCCAAACCACCTCATCTTTACCTACCGACCACCCTTGAAATTCCTCAAATCGCCCCCTCAATAAGACTATATCCTCCAACACCACTTCACCATTCAATCTAGCCTAGGATAAACCAAAATTCCCCCAAACCCAACCACCTTCACCCCACCCTCCCATGGCCGCCATCAAAACCTTCTTCAAACTCGAAGCCTTGAATAATTCTGGAAATTCTTCCTTCAAAGAGTATCCTCCCAACCATAATCCTTCCCAAAAAGGCGAATTGAAGCCATTATGAATAATGAACCTACTACAATTGATAATAGGGTCACAAGATAAAAGAGAGTTTAATTTTAATATATCCCTCCACCAAAAAGAAGCGATGGAAGAATTTTTACAATCGTTACCACCGCAAATAATCAAAGAGGATAAATCTCCGTAACGCGCTTTCAAGACGTTAAACCAAAAGGAATTATGGCCTTGAAGAATCCTCCGCCTCCACTTGTTAAGAAGAGCCACGTTGAACCAAACCATATTTTTAACTCCCAATCCCCCTTTCTCAAAAGGGAGAATAACATCCTTCCACTTCACCCAATGAATTTTCCTCTTCTCCTCCGCTCCACCCCATAAGAATCTACTTTGAATGGAAATAAACCTTTTCACCACCTTCAACGACATTCTATAAAAAGTCATAATGAAAATAGATAAAGAGCTAAGCACCGACTTCAAGAGAGTAATTCTTCCTCCTAAATTTTAAAAAAAAATTTGTCCACCGTTCCAAACGATTCTTCAACTTCACTAAAAGAGGATTCCAAGTAGCTTCCTTCCTAGAATTGGAACCTATAGGAATTCCGAGAAAATAAAAATTACTTTCTTCCAACTTACAAGAAAGAAAGTGTGACACCGCATCCAAAAAGTGAGAATTAGAGTTGATGCCGATCAATTTACTCTTATGATAATTGATACCAAGACCCGAAACTATTTCAAAGGCTCGGAGAACCGCCTTAATTGCCCATAATTGTTTCCAACTTCTATCTCCCATAATGAGCGTATCATCCGCGAATTATAAAATATCCACCCAACAAGAACCCTTGATATCGAATCTTTGGAAGTCCCCTAATTCAATGGATTGTCTCACAAGACCCATAAGACCTTCCGCCACTAAGACAAAAAGGAAAGGAGAAAGAGGATCACCTTGTCTCAACCCTCTTGAAACAACAAACCGACATACTACTTTTGAACACCAACAACTCCATCCATTTCAACCATCTATTCTCAAAGCCCATCCTTTGAAGTATATAACAAAGAAAACTCCAACTTACCTTATCATACGCCTTCTCAAAATCAACTTTAAAAAGGATACACTTCTTACCCTCCTTTCTAGCAAAATCCACCACCTCATTCGCCACTAACACACCATCTAACAAGTTCCTACCAGGGACAAAAGCACTTTGACACGGATAAATGATGGAATTTAACACTTTTTTTAATCTCTCCGCCAAAAATTTAGCCACCACTTTATACATACAACCCACTAAGCAAATTGGCCTAAATCATCCAAGCTAACCGGATTATGATTCTTCGGAATCAAGGTCAAAAAAGAAGAAGTAATCACCTTTGAAATAGGGCTACCAACAAAGAAGTAATTAAAATAATTGATGAAATCTTCTTTAAGAAAAAACCAACATTTCTTAATAAAAAGAAAAGAGTATCCATCCGGACTCGTACTTTTATCCCCTCCACAATTCCAAATCGCCTCTTTAATCTAATTTTCTTAAAAAGGTTTCTCAATCTCCATCGCCTCCTCCCCACTTATCGAATTAAAATAAATTCCATCCAACAAGGGTCTAACCTCTTCCGATTCAATGAATTTATTCCCAAAATGAGAATAAACCGTCTCTTTGACATCCACTACCGATTCCACCAAACTTCCCGGGATAAGTAGCGGACCTAAATGATTATGTCTTCTTCTTTGTTTCATCACCTTGTGAAAAAAACCGCTATTAGAATCTCCCTCCTTCAACCATCTCAATCTAGATTTTTGTAATAACATACTTTCCTTTATCCTCAAATTCCTCCAAAACTTACTACAAGCTTCTTTCCTCAATACAAGATTATCGGCAAAAAAAGAATTAGATTCAGAGACTAACCTTTCATCGACAATATTCAATTCACGAACACCTTCCTCCATTTCCAAATCAATTTCCCCAAACATCTCCTTGTTCCAACTTCTAAGTTTATCTTTAAGAAGCCTAAGCTTTTATTTTAGAACAAAATCACTTCTTCCTTCCATCTTCATACTTTTCCATTCTTTCGCTACAAAATAAATGAAAGAGTCAAAAGAAAACCATTCATTATTGAATTTAAACGGCTTAGGTCCCCAATTCAAATGGTCCGTCATTATCCAAATTAGACAATGATTCGAAATGTCCCTATCCCCGATAAATTGACCGACTACTTCCCATCTATTCACAATGTTACTAGATTAGAGAAATCGATCTATTCTACTCATCGCCTTACCATCCCCACCAAACCATGAGAACTTTTTCCCTTTGCACGGAATGTCCACCAACAATGTTTTATCAATAAACTCCAAAAAAAGCTCCTCTTCTTTATGGTTCACCGACAAAGCCCTCCTTTCCTTTCACTACTATTTTTAATAGCATTAAAATCCCCTCCCATGATCCATTCTCCATCTTTGAAAGACTCCTTCAAGGCTAACAAGTCATTCCACAAACATTTCTTCTTGCTCAACACACAAGACGAATAAATATTAACAATGTAGTAAAGATTATCCTTCCAACAAACATTTATTCCCAAAAAACCTTCCCCTTTAAAACTACTCAAGACCTCCACATTAATCGGATTCCATAAAGTTAATAAACCTTCCGATCTTCCCGAAGAATTGGTGAAGGAATAACAAACTTCCGAAGAAAACCAAAAACTTCTAGCCTTCACTTCATCCATAATAGTAATTTTAGTTTCTTGTAACAAAAACACATCGGCGTTTCCTTTTTTGATCAATGAACTAATTCTCCTACATTTGAGAGTGTTCACTCCCCCTCTTTTATTCAATGACCCGATTATCATTTAACAACTGTTTGATTCTCCTTCAACCCTTCCCCGATTTTACCTTCCCCTTGTTCCAAACATTCAATCCTACTAACAAGTTTGTCCCGACCCTCCGCATCCACCACCCCCAAAGCTACAATTTCCGACCACAATTTCCCACCTATATCATTCTCCAAAAATTTCCATTGTCTTTCATTACTTCTAATAATATCGGATTCCGCTAAATGAGCACCATAGTACCCCGAAGCCTTCCCACTGTTCACACTAGCACACTCGGCTGCTGCAGTTACCCCCAATGTTCCTTTCACCTTACGCCGCCTATACAACAAGTTAATTTTGTCCTTAACTATCTCCTTAGCAATTCTTTCTTGCCTTATATCTTTCCGCCCCCTGTAACCATACTGTGAGCATATCCACCATTGTCACAGCCATAACAATCCTTAACACTTTTCAATTTCAGCTTTTTTGTACCCTGTTCAACTCTATTACGCCTAGTAAAAAACAATGGATAGTTAACCGCCTATTGCAGCAAAGGCATTTCCCGAATCACTTCTGCAGCCTTCTCCTCTGAGTTCCTATCTTGTTTCAATTCAAATTCGGAATGACATCTAGGTAATTCAGTGTCGAACTTCCCGTCCCCCGATTGGGAAACCACCAGAGTAACATCGTCGACTCTGATCTCCCCTCTATTTACGGTTGACCTGCCATTACCTCCTACTCCTATTTTAGACATTAACTCCACACCTTTCGTAGGCTCTTCCTTTATGCTATGATGATTCGAAAATTGTTCAATTGTATCCCCAGAGAAAACAGTCTCCAAATCTTCCTCCCCTTCACCATTAGCTTCTCCCCTAATGTTTGTTGAAAAATACGAAGATGAACTCTCAGCCGTGAAAGATTTCGACCTGTTTGTGTTAGTACAAAACCGACCGACAGCATCTTCCCTTATTGTTAAATTAAATTTCTTTCCATCAATGTTATCCCAAAGAGAGTCCGGAACCTCAAATTCCAACTTCACCTTCACCATAATCCTCGCCACATCGAAAGCCTCACCTTTCGTCGTATGTTCATCAACACAAATGAAGGAGCCCCACAATTCAGCTAATGCAACAAAAAAATCTGATTGCCGTACATGCCCAGGAATGCCGTAGATTCTGATCCACACATCTCTACTGTCATCAATTGCCTCTTCCTCCCACTTCTTTATTTCACTAAACCAATTCTTCCACCAAGTTCCACCATATTCTAATAAAGCCTCAATAAAACCGCCCTTCAATTCCTCTAACAAACACATATTACCTCCCAAGGGAGTAACTTTCACCGCGTACACTCTTTCCATCTCCATGTACATTTGAATGTTATAAGCACTCCTTGGTATAATGAATTTGCCAACATAAGCCCTGCTAAACCTCATCCTATCATTATCCTTGGACTTGAAGCATAACTGAGAAGTTGTTCCTGCATAATAGCCTGCAATATCACTGCATGTACCACCTGCTTTCTCAGACCCTTCCTCCACCACCTTTGTAAAAGATTTGTGATCCCTTCTTGTCTCCACCCATCCATTACTTTTGCCCAGGAACCATCTCTGATTCAGATTGAAAACGGCATTGTTGGAATTCCGAACGCCTGAATGTGTTACCTCCTTAAACGAAATACCCCTCTGAAAACGGGGAAGATTAACATGAATCTTCTTCCCCGCAATAAAAATATTATCCAAATGCACAACTAACAATTTCCCGTCGACCACCTCTACGAACCTTGCAAACCCGAAACTTCTTCCTAACTTATTTCTCCTTGGAGATATAGACACCTCCACCATATTTCCATTGCAACCAAAAAGAACAAAAAGGTCTTTCGCATTTGAAGATTCGGGGAATTCCGATACATATAAAGACGTAACCTCCTTTTGAGTCAAAGGTTGATTACGGCCAGCACCTCCCAATGGGAAAGTATCCCACTCTGTCATCTTCCATCTCCTTGTTCGACCTATTTGAACAGTTCTCCAACCACCTTCCTCCACAAAGCGCCGCCCACCACTCATCCGAGAGAAGAGATTAGGTCCTAAAACAGAAAAGCCCTAAATCCCTAAAGCCTTAAAACCAACGGAACCCAACGAAACCACCAGCGAGTAGGCGGAAAAAGCTGGGCACGAAACGAAGACCGACGAAATCCGAAAAGCCCTAAATCAGAATCGACAAGCACCTCCTCAATAAGGTTCCTGAACCCTAAAGCCAGAAATTTAAACCAAAATCAAGGAGATGTGTGATGCCTTTCTAGGAGCCTCGACGGATTCCACCGAAAAGAACTAAGAAGTTGTTCGAGAGTCACCGAAAATCGCCCTCCATTAGAAGACGTGAGTTGGTTACTATGCCAAACTTTTATCTAGTAGACAAGACAAAAGAATTTTTAAAATTTTTTAGCTAACAATAATAATTTTTTTTTCCACACTAGAAAGATCAAATATAACGAGTTACTTAAATAATAATAATAATAATAACAATAATAATATTTGAGACAATATATATATATATATATATATATATATATATATATATATATATATATATATATATATATATATATATATATATATATATATATATATATATATATATATATATATATATATATATATATATTGAGTTAGTAAAGTAACTCAAATAATATGCATTAGTTGAGTTTTTTTTTTTGACAAGGCATTAGTTGAGTTTAATTAGTACAATTTGCATGTTCAGAATTCAAGGTTTATCGCTAGCATTTGTTTATATTTATACATCATTGTAAATAAATTTTTAATATTTATAAATTAATCATTTTTAAAACATTATTATAAATATTTTATAAATATCAGATTCAAAATTAAGTTGTTTCTATTCGACTTAGTATTATTAGAATAGATTTTATATAATATTTTAAAATATTTTCATTAACTTAAGTATATAAGCTTACATTAATTATTTTTTATGTATTTAAATGTGCTATGATAAATATAATCGAATAAAATGTCATGTAAAGTCATAATCTTTAGAATGTTATGTTAAATATTATAATAATTTTTTTAGTTCAAAAAGTAGAATTTAATTTCAACACCTGTTAAACTATTTAAACATATGAAATATTAGAGTTTGACCTAATTCATCTTTACAAAATTAGTTAGTAAGGTAGAAAGTGTCTCTATATATACTCTTTTAATGATGTATCTCCAATCAATGTGAGATTTTTAAATCTTCCTAATATGTAACATTATTTATTTAAATTAATATAAAATAAGTCTTTAATGAACAAACATATCATATCTAATTTTTAAACCATCATATTTAATGGTGTAAAGTTTTTGTTCAGACTGTCTAAAATTCCTGACTCCGCCACTGTATCATACTTAATTTTAAAACCATCATACTTATGCTCGAAAATAAACTTATAATTTATAATAGAGTAGACTTGAAATTTTATTTTTTTATCACACAATTTAGGTTTTTTCTTTGGCCACCTCCCTATGGGGGTCACCCCCAGCGAAAATCCCAAAATACCCCTGCTTCGGAAATGAACTTCCGAAGCGCTTTTTTATTTTAAAAAATTTCCTTAATTCGGAAGTGCATCTCCGAAAACACCCCATGGGGGTGCCTTCGGAGATGAACTTCCGAAAACACCTCATGGGGGGTGTCTTCGGAAATGAACTTCCGAATTATGCAGAAACTGTGTTTTTTTTTATGTTTTTTCATAACAGTCTCGCATTTTAATTAAACGCAAACGCCAAATAAAATAAGCAATAGATAAACTGAAAATACTAATATGATAAATAAAAAAAAATACTAATCCGATGAAAATAATATATACAATCCGAAAATAATAATAATACTGTGCGGAATATACAATCCGAAATCAAAAAATAAATAAACCCGACCACTACTGGGTATGCCTAACCCTCTCACCCTGGGCCCTCCTCTGCCGCCTGTACCCCGCCGCACGGCCCGCATCAGTGACGATCATCTCCATCACGGCGACTGCCTCTGGACCGCCCTGATCAACGATACCTCGATCCAACGCGTCCCGCCCAAGCATCGATATCCGCTGGCAGATCGGCATGAGATCAATGGCGTGATCATCCTCGGCCTGCTGGTTCTCCAGGATCTCCTCGTGTGCTGGCATAGGAGCGCCGGGAATGTCGGGTCTCAGAAGAGGATATGACACCCGGTAGAACCATGTGACGTATCCCTCCTCACTGTGCCAGTCCTGGGTGACCCGAGTGAGACGGTACTCCAACGGTACCACATGATCCTCCCAATGCTCCCATATGGCAGTGAGTTGCACTCGGGTCACAGTGTCGGGAGCAGCCTCAAAGGGTGACCTGGGTATCCGCTGCACGAATCCGAACTGACGCATGCACCGCTCAGGGAGATATCGAACCATGATGCCGGTCCCGCATGCCAACCAGCCTGAATATAGAGCAATGCCGTCAAAGGGGACAATCTGAGCGTAGTCGACGAACGGCCTCCAGGTGACGTCGTCGTGCATCATGCGGTCCAAGTACAGACGGTATGGTCCCACCGCATCGTTCCCCCTCTGGAGAGCGTATTTGGCGGCCCTGGGCATGGCGTCCACGTACGCAGGATCTATGTGAAAGCCGTGGATGCGGGAGAAGTAGGAGATGATCCAGCTCTGAAACAGAAACAAGATAATGTATTAAAATTAAATACGAAACATATATAAATAAATAAATATGATAATGTATTAAAATAAAACGTACCGTAAGCAGTGTGCAGGATCCGACCAACTGCCTCGTCCTCCAATTGGAGGCCTCATTCAGCTTCTGGTAGAGATATGCCAGAGTAGCTGACCCCCAGTTCCACTGGTGAACGGTATCCAGGTCCATGAAATAGCGGAGGTAGGCCACGTCGACGTACCTGGCACTCTTGTCCACAAAGCATGCAGCGCCTACCACATGCATGTACCCGCACCGGAGAGCGCAGCCGCGGTGGTACTCCCTGAATAGGTCGTTACCCTCCTGCTCGGCCTCGGCCGCCGCGTCCAGGTGGAACTCAAAATAGATGCTCGGTGTAGTGAACCGGACATGAGACCCACAAGTCGTGACGCACTCAAAGTGAGCAACCTCGTGCGGCAGGCCCAAATAGTGCATCATCCACTCAATGGCCTCGACCCTCTGGATCCTGGAGTGGTCCAACAGCGGCCCCCTAATAGGCAGGTGGAGAAGACACTGGACGTCATGCAAGGTGATCGTCAACTCCCCCACCGGCAAGTGGAAAGAAGACGTCTCCTTGTGCCAGCGCTCCACAAATGCCCCCTGCATGCCGGTGCTGATGGTGGTGTACCCGGTCATGCAGAGCCCGCAAAGCCCTGAACCTCGCACATGGTCGTTAAACCACTGAGCTGCTGGTTTAAACAGACCGAAAATCTTCCTGGAGTGGTTCACCATTTTCAATGGCTCTCTCTCCTGTTACAAAAAAAACAAATAAGCGAGAAATAAACGGTAAAATTATAAAAAATGGTGACAAATAAACGGCTAAGTTAAAAAAAATACCTCTCCCTCCCAGATCCGCCGAGCGACGTGATCCTGGTAGTGAATCAGCAGGGAAGTGTCAAAAGGCCCTCCCGGATAGCTATCCACCTCCTGCTCCTCCTGCTCCTCCTCCTCCCCGACTGGAGGGTCAACATCCGGTATGACCTCCTCCTCCTCCTCATCCTCATCCTCCTCCTCTCGCTGGCGGGAAGAAGATACCCGAGCCAGCCTACTCCTAGAGCCTGAAGCAGATGAACTCTCCACCAAGTCCTGTGGAACGTGCACACGGCGTCCCCGACCCCGCCCGCGTGTCGACGCCAGCTGCGCCGCCGCCCGCTCGCGTCTAGCCGACGCAGTCTGCGACTCCCTGCCCTGTCTGATGCGTGCTGGTTGGTTGCCTGACATGTTCCTGTAAACAATCGAAATCGATTAATATGCGAGACAAATGAAAAAACAAAAAAAATGCACTTCTGATACAGTTCGGAAGTTCATTTCCGAAACTGGGATGGAGGTGTTTTCGGAAATGAACTTCCGAAACACCCCTGCGCAGAGCTTTTCTGCAACCTACAATGGCAGACCCCAAAATCAAACTTTAAACCTATGTCTACACATTCTAAACATCCTAAATACCAGTACCAACCTAACCTAATACATATTTTCCTATTTGTAAACACCCTAATATCAATTTTAAGCATAGATCTAAAACTCATAATGCTTACCGATTGAAGAGGTTGGAGTGCTTTTTAATGTAGTATAGGAAGCTTGTTGGAGCCTTTGATGTTGCCTTGGAAGTCTTTTAACAAAATTTCGCCTTTGGTGTTGTTTGATGTTGGATTAGGGTAAATGAATGGGGGAGGGGGAGTGTTATGCTTAATCTGCAGAACGCGCATTGTTTCGGAAGTTCATTTTCGAAATGCAGTTTTCGGAAATGAACTTCCGAAATGAGACAATTTTTTTAAAAAAAAAGGCGCTTTCGGAGATGAACTTCCGAAAACACCTTTTTTATGCAGTTCGGAAGTTCATGTCCGAAGTCAGGGGTAGTTTGGGTTTTTCACCAGAGGTTAACTAGAAGGTTGGGAGGTTGGCAAAGAAATTTTCACAATTTATTGTCTACAACATAATTGACGATATTGAAAAGGGATCATTTTGTTAGTAGTTTATTTTGGAATGGAATTAACTACTTTAATTTTTAATTTTTTTAGTAAACTATGATCATTACAGCTTACAAGTCTACTTATAGTGTCTAATCCACATTTAACTAAAACTACACTTGCACATAGCTTGTGTTTTGTAAGTAACTAACTCATAGCTCTACTATTTTAACCAAGTAACAACCTTGTAAACTACGTTATAACTGTGTTGCATTTTCACTGCCTTGATTGCAAGCTTCATTGCCTTGATGTAATATCCAACCACAAGATGAAGGTTAGTTAATGACTACAATCTTTAATTTGGTTAAAAATGTATGAAAGTGTTGAGGCAACATTGGATTGGTAAAGATATCAATTAACTGATCTTTTGAAGTCACTGGCAAGAATTTCATTATCTTTTCTCTAACCATATGACAATTAATCTCTAAATGTTTTTTTTTCCTTAAAAACTGGATTGGTAAGAATATATGATGTAATTTAAGGTAATTTAGGTTGTAATTGAGGTTCTAGGTTGCTTATGAACCAAAAAACTATTAAATATCTCATAAGGCATTGTGAAATTTGGCAAACCTAGACACCAAAGGATGCAGTCAATACACCCAAAACTACACCTGTAACCCAAGTCAATTCGCGAGGTTTTTTAAAACCATCAGTGAGATACACGTGAAATACCTGCAAGATCATCATTAAGACCATCATACTTGCTGACCATCGATGAACTGATCGGATTAACCAACCAAAGTTAGCCTCAGTCATTAGACCATCTCCAATGGTAGTTTTTTCTATTGAGTTCTCCACTTGTACCATTAATTTAATAATTAAATAAATTCACCATTAAATATTTAAAAAATTTGTCATGTCATAATAGAGTTGCATTGCAATGCAACAACTAAAAGATTGTAGTACCCAATCAAATCAAGTTATGAGGTAAAGTTGTGGGACCCATATCAGATTTTTATTAAAGTTAAAATTAAATAAATTCTTTTAATATGATGTGGCTTAGTGGGTCCCATAAAGAACTCAAATGTAAGTTGCACCATTGGAGATGCTCTTATATATTGAACAGAAACAAAAGCCTCCGTAACGGTTGGACGATAATAAAAAGTCATAGCAAAACCCGTCGCTACTTGGACTAAAAAACAAGTAAGTGTAATTCCTCCTAAACAATAAAATATATTGACATGAGGAGGGAACCATGCTTCGACTAACTAACTGATTTAAGGATCTAAAGTTAAGGTGAGAAAATCTTATATTCCATAGCCAACTCTTATTATATTCTAAAATTTCTTGGAAGCATTCTACTTTCGCAATGTTAATAATTGTGTTAAAGGTCTTGTTCTTTGCAAGTGGTTACCACAAGACAAGCATATTGCATGATAATATAGCTAAAAAGCTTCATTATTCATGATATGTATAACCCTTTCTCCATGAGTTGACTAACAGTGAATAAATTACATTTCATTTAAGGTACAAACAAACACTTCCTCAATGATTGATGATTTTCCATCATTCCTCTTGAACACCATTTTACGAATATTCGAGCTTGCAGTGCCTGAACTTTTTCTTGCATTCCATTTCTTGCAAGAATTCTAAATTCACGTGCTTTTAATGACTCTAAGTGATCTTCCATCTTTTTAGTCGTTAAGGTGCAAAATTTTAGAATAATAATAATCACTTGATCAAAATAAAGAGTGATTATTCCTATAACCTTTTCAATCACCATATTGTTAGCCATCACTTCACCATAACTCTTTATAGTGTGTACTAGGCCTTCAATTTTTGAGGCATAAACTGCAACTATTTCATTCTTTTCCATTTTTCAGTAATTTATATTGTGTTATGAGAGATTGTAACTTCACATTAGTCACATTGTCATCTCCTTCATGGTATATGATCAAAATATTTTGTGTCTCCTTTGCATTCTTAGTATAAGAGATTTTATCAAAATTCATGCATCTACAACTGGCTGAATTGAGTCCATAGATTTGTAATTGTTTTTCTTTTCTTCTCTATGTGATTTTTTCTTGACTTATGTTGCATTTGCAGAGAATTCTTGAACTTTATTATCTACCACCACAAGTGTATCTTGATAACCAAACAAGACTTTCATCTGTTTATACCATTTTCCAATTTTTATCGTCAAGACTTTCAAGTGAAAATAATATTAACTTACAAATAATAGTTAAAATATTCAAAAATGTTTATTTATTGAATAATTTTAAGTGCAATCAAGTGAATTGAATTAATTTGATTTGCTCTTCATATCAATTTATTCTATTCAATTTTTGTTTTAAAATATCTTTAAAAAATTGAATTAAGATATATATTCTCAAAAACAATTTTAATTTTAGGCAATTAATATGATCGGTAACAGAGTTTTTCTATGCCAACGAGAAACATCAATTTAGTCAATATACCTTTAAAGTGTTATTAATATTTTTCTATGTAATTTTGGTTAGGTGTTGCTCTTTAAAAGGGAAAAGAAAACAGGTTTTGAGATAGTTTTTTGAGGCATGAGAAAATTGGAGAGACATTAGAAAGAAAAACTCAGTAAAGATTAATTCAAATAATATACATATTATGGGTTAAAAATATCTTTTAGAGAGAATTTTTCTTGCAAAAGTTATGTATCCTCGTTTTTGCAAGATGAGTTTGTTAAATCCTAGAGGCTTAACATAATATGCGAAAAATCCTTGAGGACAATACGGTCAGCATGTCTTAGACTATCTCATAAGTTTTTATTTTGCAGGTCTTCGTAGCATTATCAACAACAATTACCACACATCATCTTTACTTGCATGATCATGATTGAGTATACTCTATTCTAAACTGGACCGAGCAGACACAAGGACAAGAAGACTCAATTCAAGGTCCAAGCCCAAACGCGTCTGTTTCCCTTTGTGACCGTTGGAGCTTTAGCCCCACGTGCTCCACGAAGAGCACGTGGTCACCCACCAGCGGGAATCTCGGTCATCACCTCCGAACCCTACGGTCGGTTCAACCAGGATATGAGTCATTTGCTGACTTTACCCTTCCACATGGCATCCTAGCTGTTTCCTATATTTTGGGCCTCCAACAATCCAACCCAGAATAGGGAAACATTGGCCCCGCGTTTGGATCTATAAATACCATCTTTCATTAAAGGGTCAGGTATTCATTCACTCTCACTCATTCTCTGTACTTGCACTCCTTTACTATCTTTCTTACTTTAGCATCAGATTACCTTGTTGGTGCACCCCCATTCACTTAAAGTCCAGCAATTGAAGGCCATTGAGCATCCAGTCTGGTCAGGTACGATCAGTGGCGTCGTTTGTGGGAATAATTGCTTCCCCATCTTCTCCTAGCACAAGATCAAAGCAACTTAATCATCCTATCGATCATCATAGCCAACAACAACAGGAACAACCTCAATAATAATAGTGATCCTTTCCATCTGATCGAGAATGTCACTACGACCAACGTCCAAACTGACCTAAGGGACGGAAAAGTCTCCTCCTCCTCAACCGAAGCATCCTTGCACCTGCACAATCAGCAGTATGACAACCAGCTCACCCATGTGGACATCCCTGTGCCACACAACGCTGATCCGGCTACGACACCCTTCTCGAAGCCATCAACTAGACGAACCTCCTGCTATTCCAACATAACCAGAGGATCATCACTCTAGAAAAGAGACAGCGGTCACGTTCTCCCCCGCGGAGATTCCCACGATCCCGATCTCCCAAAAGATCCCCGACAACTCCTCGAAATATTCGAAGACCTAGATACCATACACCGTTTCGTCGGAAGGATGACACGCTGTCCCCATCCCTTATATATGGGCGGAAGTGCGGTGATTCTCCGAGCTTTTCTACTTGCCCCCGAGTCACAGGATCCCATCTATAGCGAAATATGACGACGACCCCCTAGGCAAAATAACTCACTCCCCCCGCTGGGAATGGCCCTCTCCACCTTGCAAGTAAAACAAAGTCGTCAACAGGAGTCTTCCTTGCTGCCACCAACGCCCTTGACACGACTACACACCATCACCAGCTGAAAGCGACAAGGACAAGCCCCATGGTCCATTCTCTGGAGATATTTGGAGAGCCCGATGAAGGATAGAAAAACACTTAGAAAGGGGGGGTTTGAATAAGTGTAGCTTTAAAAACTTGACCGATAAAAATAAATTACACAGTTATTGTTATCCTGGTTCGTTGTTAACTAAACTACTCCAGTCCACCCCCGCAGAGATGATTTACCTCAACTGAGGATTTAATCCACTAATCGCACGGATTACAATGGTTCTCCACTTAGTCAGCAACTAAGTCTTCCAGAGTCTTCTGATCACACACTGATCACTCCAGGAACAACTGCTTAGATACCCTCTAAGACTTTCTAGAGTATTCTGATCCACACGATCACTCTAGTTACAACCTGCTTAGATAACCTCTAAGACTTCCTAGAGTATTCTGATCCACACGATCACTCTAGTTCCTTACAACTTAATGTAATCAATTCTAAGAGTATTACAATTGCTTCTTAAAAGCTATAATCACAAACTGTGATATTTCTCTTAACGTTTAAGCTTAATCTCACTAATATATTACAACAGCAATGTAGTGAGCTTTGATGAAGATGAAGATTCTGAGCTTTGAATAGAACAGAGTTTCAGCAAGTTAATATGAGTTGTTTTGTTCAGAATCGTTAACCTTGCTTCTCATCAGAACTTCATATTTATAGGCGTTGGAGAAGATGACCGT
The DNA here is from genome assembly GCF_029867415.1 of Vicia villosa. Classification (NCBI taxonomy): domain Eukaryota; kingdom Viridiplantae; phylum Streptophyta; class Magnoliopsida; order Fabales; family Fabaceae; genus Vicia; species Vicia villosa. The sequence goes on from NW_026705689.1 coordinate 275,975, forward strand.
TGAGTGCATTTAATGCTTTGCGTGTTCCGTACAGCATCGCATTTAATGTTATACGCTTTTGTCAACTACCTCGAGCCTTGTTCACGCTGTGTCTACTGACGTTGCCTTTAATAGCTTCTAACGTTCCTTTTGTCAGTCAGCGTAGCCTGCCACATGTACTTCCTTCTGATCTGATGTTTGTGAATACAACGTTTGAATATCATCAGAGTCAAACAGCTTGGTGCAAAGCATCTTCTGATCTTCTGACCTTGAAGTGCTTCTGAGCGTGATACCATCAGAACTTCAGTGCTTCTGATCTCATGTTCTTCTGATGCTTCATAGACCCATGTTCTGATTCTGCTTCGACCATCTTCTGATGTCTTGCCAGACCATGTTCTGATGTTGCATGCTGAACCCTTTGAGACAAAGCTTCTGAGCGCTGAATTATGCATACTCTTTATATATTTCCTGAAAAGGAAATTGCATTGGATTAGAGTACCATATTATCTTAAGCAAAATTCATATTATTGTTATCATCAAAACTAAGATAATTGATCAGAACAAATCTTGTTCTAACAATCTCCCCCTTTTTGATGATGACAAAAACATATATAAATGATATGAATTTGCGATCAGAAAGAGCAGACGGCAAAAGACAAATTACACAGCTATAGCATAAGCATGTGAATATGTCTCCCCCTGAGATTAACAATCTCCCCCTGAGATAAATAATCTCCCCCTGAAATAAATACTCGAAGAACTTTAATAAAAGACTTCCCTGATTATTTCGGTAGAGACGATCACATAAGCTTCTGTCTTCAAAGAATTCATAGCTTCTGACTTCTGCTTCCATTGGACAGCTTCAGAACTTGAATTTCTTTAGATCCCTAGAACACTCATAGCTTCTGATTCCTGCTTCCATTTAGGACAGCTTCAAAACTTGAATTTCTTTGATCATCAGAACATTCACAACTTCTGATTCCTGCTTCCATCTAGGACAGCTTCAGAACTTGAATTTCTTTGATCTTCAGAACATTCACAGCTTCTGATTTCTGCTTCCATTTAGGACAGCTTCAGAGCTTTGAATTTCTACCAACATCACTTCATGCTAGATTTGTATCAGAACATTGTTGAATGTACCAGAGCATCATCAGAGCATCTCTACATCCTGAAATGTTACAGAACAAAACTAAACGACAAAAGTCAGCATGAATGAGTTAGAACATAAAATGTATATTAGAACACATGATATGTATCAGAGCCATATAGGCTAAAATAATGTATCAGAGCAAATAGAATTTTGTCAGAGCAAATAGACAAATTTTGGATCAAATTCTATTATCAGAAATTCTGATCATTCTTCTTTCTTGCTTCTGATTTCTGAAGCTTGACAGCACTCAGCTTGCTTCAGTTTCCATAAGCTTATTCTTTTTACAGAATAACGCTTCTTATGGTTTTGCTTCTTGTGTGCTTTGAAGATTCTCTTCACTTCTTTATACCTGAAAAACACTTAAACCATATAGAACTTGCAGTTCTTGTTAGTAAATGTGTGGGAGCTTTACCCAGCAACTGATAGATTAATCAAATCATTTATCATTTATCTTCTCCCCCTTTTTGTCATAACATCAAAAAGAATATTTCAAAAGATTCAGATGTATAAAACGACAAATAAAATCACTGGAATGTAAAAACAAAGAAACTTTTCATTGATAATCAAAAGATTACAAAAGAGGAATGCAGGAAAACAGATGCAACAAGGAAAGAAAACTACAAAGACCAAAGGACTAAGATCCTAGCCTACGCAAAATCCGCGCCAGAACATCATGAATCCCGTCAGTGCTTGTAGCTTGCCTTGCCATGAAGGAGCGAAACTCAGCATTGGCTACTTCTTGCGCGTCCAAACGAGAAGCCAGCATAGCTTGATTCTGATGAAGAGCTTCCAAGGTCTCCATCAGAGCTGAGGCTTCACCAGAAGAAGAGGCACCAGAATTTCTGCCAAAAGGGACAGCAATCTCAGCAGGGTGATCTTCTGGAAGGTCTTCAGGTTGTGCATCTTCCATCTCCTCATCTGAGTCTGACTCAGAAGTAGCCTTAGCATATTCTGGTTCAGGCAGCTCAGAAGTTCCAACTTCCAACGCTTGAAGAATAGCTGCTAGGTTTGTTGGAGGAGTAGGACCAGCAACTTCAGCAGGATAAACCACTACTGGAAAGACCATGTGAGGTGCTTTTTCAGAAGGGTTCATTCTGAACCAGTTAAACAGCCACTGAAAATCTCCAGTCAGCACAGGAAACCATGGTCTCCACACCACGATGTCTCTGCAGAGATTTTCTTCTTCCAACTCATCTGCAGGTATCTTCTCCTCAAGAACTCTTCTGTTCCTGATGAGATGGTGATAGCTGCTTTCACCAACTTCCAACCGAAGACCACGAACACCAGGAGCTTCAGACATGATCCTTCTCTGAGTGTCTGTAGCCCTAACCAGAAAATCCTGACGAAAGGTATCCCAAAGGTTGCTTGTAGCATACTCATCCAGATGGTTAAGGTGAGCAGCACCCAGAATCTCCAACCAGCCATTTACATCAGAATGTAAAAGCTCCAGAAATGATTGAGTGGTAGGGGTTGGAGGGTTGACAGTGAACCTGGAGTCGGGAAAAACAACACTGTAGGGGTTAGGTGTTCTGGTGGGAAAAGGGTGTGAGAGAGATGAAGAAATATCTGATGGATGGGTTGAAGGAGAGGAGATATCAGATGGTGAAGAAGGTGGTTCCGAGAGGATGAATGAGGAGGAAGAGGTGGTGGAGGTCTGTGAAGAGGGAGGTGATTGAGGGGTACCGTCAAGGGGTTGATACACACGTCTAGAGTAGTTTCCAGACATCATAGCTTCAAACGGGTTCACTTTGAGAGGGTCATAGGTGATCCTTACTCTTTTTGGTTTGGTTTCTAGTTCAGCAGTTGCCTTTCTCTTTTGTTTTCGATCATTATCTTGATTCCCAGAGCTTGACGATGGATTCATGATGAAGTTGCAGATATTGGAAACTGCTAGGGTTTATGATATGAATGCAAAGAGAGAGAACGAAAAAGAAACTGAATGCAAAGTGAGAGAAATATAAGAGGGAAAAGAAACGTTTGAAGAATATAAAAAGAAAACTGAAAGAGAGTAAATGATGAAAAGCATTTAATGTTACGTGACGTGAGGAGAGATAATAATGACAAAAGACGTGATTTGCACAATTACCTAAGTAGACGTCCCCTCAACTGCACGCACGCTTGTCCAGGCATAGTGAACACGTGTTTACCATCTGGATAGCCAGTTACAGCTGTTTTGCTTTTAAAGAGATTCTGAATCAACTTAGACAATGAAACGTTAGTAATAACTGAATCACAATTTCTAATTGATTTCAATCAGAACTTCTTATAAACAAAAAAAAAACAATTTCATTTCAGAAGATACTCATACATAAGAACTTCTCATCTTCTCATTCTGGGCATTGTAAAGATATCAGCCCATTGATGGTCTGTATCCACAAAGTTTAAAGATAGAACACCCTTCTGAACATAGTCCCTTATGAAATGATGTTTAATCTCAATATGTTTAGCTTTTGAATGAAGAATAGGATTCTTAGATAAACATATAGCAGAAGTATTATCACAGAATATAGGAATGTTACTCTCATATATCTGATAATCTTCTAGCTGACTCTTCATCCAGAGCATCTGTGTACTGCAACCAGCAGCAGCGACATATTCTGCTTCTGTTGTTGAGAGAGCAATAGTTGCTTGCTTCTTGCTATACCAAGAGATCAAATGACTTCCAAGAAATTGGCAACTTCCTGAAGTACTCTTTCTTTCAATTCTGTCTCCAGCATAGTCAGCATCGCAGAATCCTACTAAGTTGTATTCTTTAGATTTTCTGTAAACTAAGCCAACATTAGTAGTACCTTTCAGATACCTTAGAATTCTCTTAACAGCAGTTAAATGAGATTCTCTAGGATCTGATTGGAATCTAGCACACAAACAAACACTGAACAGAATGTCAGGTCTAGAAGCAGTCAAATATAGAAGAGATCCAATCATACCTCTGTATAACTTCTGATCTACCTTCTTACTTACCTCATCCTTACCTAGGATGCATGTTGGATGCATAGGAGTTTTGGCTTCTTTGCAGTCTAGAAGATTAAACTTCTTCAGAAGTTCCTTCACATACTTGGTTTGGTGAACATACGTTCCTTCTGATGTTTGATTTATTTGTATTCCAAGGAAATACTTGAGTTCTCCCATCATGCTCATTTCAAACTCAGCCTGCATAGACTCAGCAAACTCCTTTCCAAGTGTAGCATTAGATGTTCCAAAAATAATATCATCTACATATATTTGACAAATTAAAATATCCCTTTTAAAGGTTTTACAAAAGAGAGTAGTGTCCACTTTTCCTCTAGTGAAACCATTATCCAGAAGGAAAGAACTTAAGCGTTCATACCAAGCTCTGGGAGCTTGTTTCAATCCATACAACGATTTCTTTAGTTTAAAAACATGATTAGGAGACATAGAGTCTTCAAAACAAGGAGGTTGATGGACATAAACTTCTTCATCTATATAACCATTTAAGAAGGCACTCTTAACATCCATCTGATAGAGAGTGATGTTATGTTGAGTGGCAAATGAAATTAATAGACGAATAGATTCTAACCTGGCCACTGGTGCAAAGGTTTCTGTATAGTCAATCCCTTCTTGCTGACTGTAACCCTGAGCCACCAGTCTGGCTTTGTTCCTTACCACTTCACCTTTCTCACTGAGCTTGTTTCTGAAGACCCATTTTGTACCGATTATATTGAATCCATCTGGTCTAGGAACAAGATCCCAAACATCATTCCTTGTAAACTGATTCAGTTCTTCTTGCATAGCAATTATCCAGTCTGGATCTTCTAGAGCATGATCAACAGAAGTTGGCTCGATCAAAGATACAAGACCTAATTGACAGTCTGCATTGTTCTTAAGGAATGCTCTTGTTCTGATTGGATCATCCTTCTTTCCAATAATGACATCTTCTGAATGACCAGAAATGAGTCTGGATGATCTTCTGACAGATGGTTCTTCAGAAATGCTTAGATTCTCCAGAGAAGCTGATACTTGATCTTCAGATTCTTTGCTTCTGAGAAGCTCTGCTTCTGATGCGTTGCTTCTTGGCTCAACAACTTCTGATATATCAATATCACAATCTGCAAAATTATCAAACTGCTTTGGTTTTTCAAAACCAAGCTTATCATCAAACCTGATATTGATTGATTCTTCTACAATCAATGTTTCAGTATTGTATACTCTGTAGCCTTTTGAGCGTTCAGAATATCCAAGAAGGAAACATTTTTGTGCTTTGGAATCAAACTTACCAAGATGATCTTTAGTTTTCAGAATAAAGCACACACATCCAAAAGGATGGAAATATGAAATGTTGGGCTTTATATTCTTCCACAATTCATAAGGAGTCTTATTTAGAATAGGTCTGATAGAGATTCTATTCTGAATATAGCATGCAGCGTTTATTGCTTCTACCCAGAAATGCTTAGCCATATTGGTTTCATTGATCATGGTTCTGGCCATTTCTTGCAGAGTCCTATTCTTTCGTTCTACAACTCCATTTTGCTGTGGAGTTCTAGGACAAGAGAAATCATGGGCAATGCCATTTTCTTTGAAGAACTCTTCAAAGAATCTGTTCTCAAATTCACCACCATGATCACTTCTAACCTTTATGATTTTACACTCTTTTTCAGATTGAATCTGAATGCAGAAATCAAAGAACACTGAATGAGACTCATCCTTGTGTTTCAAGAATTTTACCCATGTCCAGCGGCTATAATCATCTACGATGACTAATCCATATTTCTTCCCTCTGACAGATGCTGTTTTGACTGGGCCAAACAGATCAATGTGCAAGAGTTCTAATGGCCTTGAGGTAGAAACAACATTCTTGGACTTGAATGCAGGTTTGGAGAACTTGCCCTTCTGACATGCTTCACAAAGAGCATCTGATTTGAATTTCAGATTAGGGAGTCCTCTGACAAGATCCAGTTTGTTAATCTGAGAAATCTTTCTCAAACTAGCATGACCTAATCTTCTGTGCCAGACCCACTGCTCTTCAGAAACAGACATAAGACAAGTCACCTTCTGACTCATAAGATCTTGCAGATCTGTCTTATAAATGTTGTTCTTCCTCTTGCCTGTAAATAGGATTGAGCCATCCTTCTGATTTACAGCCTTGCAAGACTTTTGATTAAAGATTATATCATAACCATTGTCACTCAATTGACTGATAGATAAGAGGTTATGTGTTAATCCTTCTACAAGAAGTACATTAGAAATGGAAGGAGAGTTACCAGACTTTATAGTTCCAGAGCCAATTATCTTGCCCTTCTGATCTCCTCCAAACTTGACTTCTCCTCCAGACTTAAGCACCAGGTCTTGGAACATAGACCTTCTTCCTGTCATGTGTCGTGAGCATCCAGAGTCCAGGTACCACGACATGTTGTGCTTTGTCCTTTTTGCAGCCAAGGATATCTACAATAGGAATAATCTTATCCTTAGGTACCCACATTTTCTTGGGTCCTTTCTTGTTAGATTTTCTCAAGTTCTGATTGAACTTGGGTTTAACATTGTAAGCAATAGGAGGAACAGCATGATAATTCTTAATGTGAGTTTCATGATATTTCCTAGGTTGTGTCACATGCTTCTTAGTGTGTGTAATGTGAAAACTTTGAGCATGTGAAGTGTGCCTAATATCATGTGAGTGGCCATACTTGAACTGATCATACAATGGCTTGTATGTGATTTTCATCTTATCAACAGGTTCAAGTTTGTATGGGGTTTCACCCTCAAAACCAATGCCAACTCTACTGTTTCCAGACACAGCATATATCATAGAAGCTAGCTGACTTCTGCCAATACTTCTAGATAAGAACTTCCTGAAACTTAAATCATATTCTTTCAGAATATGGTTTAGACTAGGAGTGGATTTTTCTGAATTGGAAGGAGATCCAACATTATTGGATAAATTTAAAACTTTTTCTTTTAATTCAGAATTTTCCAACTCAAGCTTCTTCGTTTCAAATTCAAATAGCTTTTTCAGCTTTTTGTATTTGAGACTAATCTGAGACTTGAAATCCAGAAGTTCTGTTAGACTGGAAACTAACTCATCTCTAGTAAGTTCAGAAAATACCTCTTCAGAATCTGATTCTGATGTAGATTCTGATCCGTCATCTTCTGTCGCCATCAGCGCACAGTTAGCCTGCTCATCTTCAGAGTCTGAATCATCTTCTGACTCATCCCAGGTTGCCATAAGACCTTTCTTCTTATGAAACTTCTTCTTGGGATTTTCCTTCTGAAGTTTTGGACATTCATTCTTGAAGTGTCCAGGCTCATTGCATTCATAGCACATGACCTTCTTCTTGTCAAATCTTCTGTCATCAGAAGATTCTCCACGTTCAAATTTCTTTGAACTTCTGACGCCTCTGAACTTCCTTTGCTTGTTCTTCCAGAGTTGATTTAGCCTTCTGGAGATCAAGGACAGTTCATCTTCTTCTTCAGATTCTGATTCTTCAGGATCTTCTTCTCTAGCCTGAAGAGCGTTAGTGCATTTCTTGATATTGGATTTTAATGCAATAGACTTACCTTTCTTTTGAGGCTCGTTTGCATCCAGTTCAATTTCATGACTCCTCAGGGCACTGATTAGCTCTTCCAAAGAGACTTCATTTAGATTCTTCGCAATCTTAAATGCAGTCACCATAGGACCCCATCTTCTGGGTAAGCTTCTGATGATCTTCTTTACGTGAGCAGCCTTGGTGTATCCCTTGTCAAGAACTCTCAATCCAGCAGTAAGAGTTTGAAATCTTGAAAACATCTTTTCAATGTCTTCATCATCCTCCATCTTGAAGGCTTCATATTTCTGGATTAGAGCAAGAGCTTTAGTCTCCTTGACTTGAGCATTTCCTTCATGAGTCATTTTCAAGGACTCATATATGTCATAGGCCGTTTCCCTGTTAGATATCTTCTCATACTCAGCATGAGAGATAGCATTCAGCAAAACAGTTCTGCATTTATGATGATTCCTGAAAAGCTTCTTCTGATCATCGCTCATTTCTTGCCTTGTCAGCTTTACGCCACTGGCATTTACCGGATGTTTGTAACCATCCATCAGAAGATCCCATAGATCACCATCTAGACCAAGAAAGTAACTTTCCAGTTTATCTTTCCAGTATTCAAAGTTTTCACCATCAAATACCGGCGGTCTAGTATAACCATTGTTACCGTTGTGTTGCTCAGCAGATCCAGATGTAGATGTAGACTTTGCAGTTTCATCAGCCATCTTTTACTGAAGCGTTTTTCTTTTCCTGAATCTTTTCTAAACACGGTTAAGTGCTTGCACCTTAGAACCGGCGCTCTGATGCCAATTGAAGGATAGAAAAACACTTAGAAAGGGGGGGTTTGAATAAGTGTAGCTTTAAAAACTTGACCGATAAAAATAAATTGCACAGTTATTTTTATCCTGGTTCATTGTTAACTAAACTACTCCAGTCCACCCCCGCAGAGATGATTTACCTCAACTGGGGATTTAATCCACTAATCGCACGGATTACAATGGTTCTCCACTTAGTCAGCAACTAAGTCTTCCAGAGTCTTCTGATCACACACTGATCACTCCAGGAACAACTGCTTAGATACCCTCTAAGACTTTCTAGAGTATTCTGATCCACACGATCACTCTAGTTACAACCTGCTTAGATAACCTCTAAGACTTCCTAGAGTATTCTGATCCACACGATCACTCTAGTTCCTTACAACTTAATGTAATCAATTCTAAGAGTATTACAATTGCTTCTTAAAAGCTATAATCACAAACTGTGATATTTCTCTTAACGTTTAAGCTTAATGTCACTAATATATTACAACAGCAATGTAGTGAGCTTTGATGAAGATGAAGATTCTGAGCTTTGAATAGAACAGAGTTTCAGCAAGTTAATATGAGTTGTTTTGTTCAGAATCGTTAACCTTGCTTCTCATCAGAACTTCATATTTATAGGCGTTGGAGAAGATGACCGTTGAGTGCATTTAATGCTTTGCGTGTTCCGTACAGCATCGCATTTAATGTTATACGCTTTTGTCAACTACCTCGAGCCTTGTTCACGCTGTGTCTACTGACGTTGCCTTTAATAGCTTCTAACGTTCCTTTTGTCAGTCAGCGTAGCCTGCCACATGTACTTCCTTCTGATCTGATGTTTGTGAATACAACGTTTGAATATCATCAGAGTCAAACAGCTTGGTGCAAAGCATCTTCTGATCTTCTGACCTTGAAGTGCTTCTGAGCGTGATACCATCAGAACTTCAGTGCTTCTGATCTCATGTTCTTCTGATGCTTCATAGACCCATGTTCTGATTCTGCTTCGACCATCTTCTGATGTCTTGCCAGACCATGTTCTGATGTTGCATGCTGAACCCTTTGAGACAAAGCTTCTGAGCGCTGAATTATGCATACTCTTTATATATTTCCTGAAAAGGAAATTGCATTGGATTAGAGTACCATATTATCTTAAGCAAAATTCATATTATTGTTATCATCAAAACTAAGATAATTGATCAGAACAAATCTTGTTCTAACACCCGAGTCCCAAGGGGAAGGAGAGACCCCCATACTGGACCTCTATGACGGCACAGCCGATCCAGACGAGCATGTCCAGAGTATCGAAGCTATGCTCGACTATTGTATCGTTCGGGGAGCTACCAAATTTTGCCTCTTTCCTACTACTCTTAGGAAGGGCGCGATGACTTGGTATAAAAGCCTACCACTAAATTCCATCCCTTTCTTGGGCAGAAATGAAAACACAATTCTCCAATCACTTCACCGCCTCTCACCAAGACCCGAAATCGGAGGTGTCCCTAGAAGTAATTGTCCTGGGGGTCGATGAACCTCTGCAAGCATACCTCGATCAATTCAATCGCGAGGCCATTCAGATCTCCACCACCGACAAGATGAAAAGATACCTTCTCGATCAGGGATTGAATATGGGCAGCGATTTCAAAAAGGCCATTGGAATTGAAAAACCCCAATCCATGGACGCCCTCCTCCTAAAAGCACATGCCTACATCGCTCATGAGGAAAAAGAATTTGTGACCAAGCAGGGACCGAGGACCCAAGATACTTAGAGGGGATCAAAATATGATGATTCCAACCCTCCCCGACGGGGCGGGAGAAAAGAAGAAATGACAGAGCTCGCGAAGTGTGAGAACAGAGAGGACCTTCAGGCCGCTACATCGAGTACACCACGTTGATAGCTTCCCGCGAGCGTATCCTAGTTGATTGCCAGAAATTTGATTTAAATACGCTAAGGTGCACTTCCCCAAGCCCATGGATGCTGAAATGGTCGCTCAAACTATCGGAGTTTGACATCCAATACGAGAGTAGGAAAGCCCTCAAAGCACAAGTCCTGGACAACTTCATCGCAAAAATGACATTGGTCGACACCCCAACCGAGGAGATCAAGGTGTGGACCATCTTCATCGACGGAGCCTCCAGCTCAACAGGAAGCGAGGCAGGTATCTTACTTGAGAACAAAGAGGGTATCGCCACCGAAGTTTCTTTAATCATGTCCTTCCCAACATCAAACAACCAAGCCGAATATGATGCCCTACTAGTCGGGATTCGCCTCGCCAAGGACCTGGGTGCCTGGGAAGTAAAAATCTTCACTAATTCCCAACTTGCCATCTCCCAAGTTAGACGAGAATACCAGGCGAAAAATGACACTCTCATTGAATACTTGACACTGGTCAAAAAACAAATGCGGAAATTCAATCGGGCGGAGGTCGAACACATTCCCCGCGAGCATAACACCAGGGCAGACATCTTATCCAAACTCACAAGCACGAGGAAAAATGGAGGTAAAAAATTCATGATCTAACCCTTTCTCGACCAAGAATCGAGAAAGCCACCGCCCCGTTCGATGTGTACGCAATTGGGAATAGCATCTGCTAGATGACCTCCGTCTATAACTTTCTAACTAAGGGAGAACTACCCTTCGACTAGACAGAGGCCGCCAAGACCAAACGGAGAGCCTGTTCGTATGTTATAGTCGAAGGTAAACTCTACCGACGAGGATTTTTGATCCCTTTGCTAAAATGCGTCGACGCATCCAAAGCCCCGGACATCCTACAAGAGCTCCACGAAGGCATTAACGAACAACATATGGGAGGACAATCCTTGGCACGGAAATCCCTTTAAGAAAGATATTAGTGGTTGACGATGCAACAAGACGCCAAAGATCACGTCCAGAAATGTGGTAGGTGTCAGCGCCACGCTGATATGCATCTGGAACCCCATGAGCTGAAATCACTTTCTTCCCCGTGGCCATTCGCTTGGTGGGGGATGGACATCCTCGGGCCTTTTCCCGTCGGTTCCTATCAAAACAAACACCTGATCGTCTCCGTCGACTACTGACAAAGTGGATCAAAGCCTAGGCCCTCGCCAAGATCACAACTGTCATACCCCAAAATTTGCCCATACTATTTCTCTTGTTCAAATTCAAATCAAGGTACAAAGCTCAAAGACACCCCTCCTAAACAAGGCTCAAAGAATTAGGGTTTTGTTATTCTGAAGGAAAATCAATGAATCAATAGATCCAAGGCATTCCATATGGTCTATGATGTCTCACATTATCTCCATGACAAGTTTCAGATCTCGATTCAAAAGATTGATCACTCAATTGTTCAAAAAGTCAACAGTCGACCGGGTTGACTTAAAAGTCAACTGTGGTCAAAAGTACAGTCAAAACTCCCGATTTTTTGTCAACATCCTCATTTTGAAGTATTATTCACCATTTGATCAAGAATTGATCATGGTTCATCAAGGAAAGATCAGAAATCAACAATTCCAAAAGTTTCTAAATTAGGGTTTTCATAGGAGAAAGTCAACTGAACTTTGACCAGCCATAACTCTCACATAGAACATCAGAAATTTTCCATCCAAAGCTCATTTTGAAGGAAATTTGATTCTCTACAAATTTGTGTATCACAAGCCAATGCTAAACATGCTTCATTTGAGAGATATGGGCCAAAACATTATAGGTCCTTTTCAAAAGTCAACAAAAAGTCACTTTTTTCAAAAGGACACACAAGGAGCATGGAAAATCATTTTGATATGAGACCGAAGACACTGGTTAGAGGACTCTCTAAGGTTTCTAAAAAGTCCTAGAACTCTTCCATACCTCAAAACTGAGAGATAGGCCTTGTCAAAGTTGGAGTATTTTGGAGAGAAAAATGTGAAAGAATTGAAATATTTTTGCAAATAGGCCCAAGTTATTTTGACTCAATCTTGATCCACAAGTTATCTAAAGCCTAAAAATCAATTGCCACGAATTTACTTGAATTATGTGATTTATTATGAATTTTTATTCATCTTAAAAGTGATTAAAATCAAAATAAATCATATAAATGCAAAAGATTTGATTTGATATTGTTTCTAACCAATTCCAATCATCATTTATGACATATTTTCAGTTCAAATTCGTGCAAATAATATATTGGTGAAAAAGATCAAGATTTGTAAAACTTTAGAAAGAATGAAAATCATGTTCCAATCAAAATTCAATTCTTTGATTCACATGGATATCAATCAAATTTGTTACCCTAATACTCCTACTATAAGTATTAAATCGTTCCAGATGCAAAAAAAGAAGGATTGCAGCCCTGTAGAATACGTGAAAAACTCACAAAATAGCAAGGAAAAGTCAATTTCATTTTGGGGGTTTAAGACCGATTCGAAGGCTCTTGAAGGATCAAACGCGTTGCTGGAACATTGTTGGTCGTATCCCAATCAGAATCGAGGCCTGCCGATTCGATTACATCTATTTACGCATCATAAACGAAATTTGATTGCATAATATTGATTATCATGAGGTTTGCAAGCTATCTGTACAATTTAATTGAAGCTTAGATGCGTGTGGGACGGTCCACCATTGTTGATTTTTAGGTTTTGTACTTTAGGGCTTTTTGATACAGGGTAAATCAGGCCGGATTATAGGCATGGTTGAAATCGTGAGAGTGAGACGAACTCTGCCATGGTCCTCGTTTTTATTTTCATGCTTGTTTGAGGGTTTAATGTGAATCGCAGGTGTATAGCTACGCATGAATCCGTAGCAAGAGGTTTTACCCACGACTGCATTCCGTAGGTAAAGGTTTGGCCATAAGGATGATGAAGATGAACAGTTCCTGGGGAAGCGTGCGCGTGCAGCGTTTTTTTGAATTTAACCACGTTCTTTTATTGTTTATATTCAATCGATGCTAATCCACTAACAGCGTATGGATCTTGCCCCAGTGGAGATAGCGTTCACATAGCCTTCCCATATGCAAGGACACGAGTTCGACTCCTGTCTCTTGCATGTTATTTTATTTAATTTTCAGGATTTCACCTCTCATGATCCAGCGCACCCAGCCTCTTCGCGTGTACCATGCACCTTCAATCGCCCCCATCAAATCTCCATCAGAGTACAATCTAAAGGCCCTAGGAACGCCAGGTCACCGTGGACCATCACAGGCACGCCACACATGATTACAGCTAAGAAATATTTAATTTTTATTTTATTTACTTTTAATTATACCATTCAGCTTTTCTATTTACTTACTTATGTTTATTTTTCAAAAAAACTATTTTAAATACTCTCTCTTGGTAAAAATTGTTACTAATTTTCTTTTTTGTATAAAAAGTACAAAAAATAAAAAATATTTATTTATTTTAACTATCATTAATAATTTGATTTTTAAATGTTTTGAATCAATTTGGTTTCTTTAGTTATTTAATTAAATTTTTTAGTAATTAATAAAAAATGTTTATTAGGGTTAGATAATTAATCGAAACCCTATTTTCATTGATTTAATTAATTAGGTTGAAAAACCAATATTTAATTAAATTGATTTTATTTATTCTGTTAATCATATTAATTCGCACCCTAATCAGGGTTTACGAAGATTACTACCTACACTAAAAGATATTTATCTATATCCTTTTCAGGGTTTATCATCAGACATCTTCCGACTATGCGCCTGATCAAGATCCAAAGCTAAGTATTCTATTTAATTATTATTTTAAAGTTTATTTTGTTTCCTTTTAATTAGGATTTGCCTTTAAATAAAATCTTGCCTACATTCACTTTCTTCTTTCTTTCTCTGCCTTTGCCTTTCCCAGATATTTTCAGGGTCAGCCCCCGACTGCCAACCATATCAGATCAAATTAAAAGCTAAGTATTCTTTTCTGTTTTAAATTATTTGTTTATTTGATCTTATTTATTAAATTAGGGCTAACCCTAATTGACTCTGAACTGATAATGCACTCACCCTACTTTTGCTTGCTATTATTCCACCTTTTCAGGGTTTGCCAATTGCCAAAGCTTCGAATATCGGTAAACCTAAACCCTGATCTTAATTATTACATGTTCAGACCTATTTATTTATTATTCTCCGCTGGTTTCATCTCCCCTTTCCTCCGCTGGTTTCTTTTTCCCCTTTCCCGTACTGCTTTACTTATATTTGTTTATTGACTGATGTGGTTAGTAATTTTAGGGAGTGCAACCCTGAATTAAATTAGCATCACTTAATTATTATAAGATAATATATTCTGAACTGATCACGTGATTGGTGCACACACGCACACTTTTGGGGTAACCTCTCTGTTGCCTGTTGCCTTGTGTTTTTGCAGAATAGCCATGTCCCTTGAATACGAGGATACCTCAGCCATGTTGCCTCGATTAAGATCATAAGTCCCTAATGATGCTGCCTTCGATACACTAATATGATCTCGTCCCTCGGAAGTTGCCTACGAAAGGTTGAGGTATCCTTTTGTTGCCTAAACGAAAGGCTATTCTGATCCTTCCCTTAGACTACCTGTCTCTCTATGGCATGGGACAGTCTTATGGCGAACGATAATTGCGACGACCCTTCAACCTCCAAATAAAAGGACTTCCCTACCCTCTTATGGTATGGATAGCCCTGAAAGGCTAAAAGAACATTTTTCATCTAACCAGGTAATTTGCCCCTAATTGCTTTGCTCTGGTTTAAAATCTTTTTCATATTCTTTCTCATAAACCTTCAAAATGGCTACGCTCATTTACGAGCTAAAGTCCATATTCTGTTCTTCTACATTTCTGAAAATAAAGAGCAAAGCAATTAAGAGCCCATGGAAAACCATGGATGCAAAGGCTGCCTTACACCTTCCCTTTGCATAATTATCCGCCGAACTCAAAATCTTTTAAAAGGTCTTTTCCTGTTCTTTTAGCCTTTCCGATATTTGGAGAAAATAAAAGTCGGTGGCGACTCTTGCTTAACCGCGACATTTTGATAAAAGGCCAGTTCACCGTATTACAGAACTGGCGACTCTGCTGGGGAGAATTTTCTTATAAAAGAGGGGTTACCTTAAAAGTTTAGGAACACTTTAAATGTTTTCTATTGTTTGCTTTGTTTGTTTTATTTTTCAAGGGCGTTTTGGGAATTAACTGAAGGACGAATCCTACACCCGGATTCAAGTACATCTAAGATAGGAAGTGGCATAGTCATGGCGACCTCCTTCATGTATGTGGAGGATTGGTCAATATGAGAGTTCACGCTTAAGTTAGGCCTCTATGGGTGTTCCCATGCCTCTTTTGCATGAGAGAGGTTCGTGTGGATATCTGTAGGTGAGTCGGAGCTTAAGGACCTTTAGTAACCTTTAACCCATCTTGGCTTTTAGGAATGTAGTGGGGGGACTACTCTTGATGTATGTTGAGAGCATAGTCGCTACCCGATACTACAACTCAGATAAGTTCTTTCTCAAAGTATCATTGCATGGTATGTATGTATCATGTTCAAGGGTGCTTTAGGAGGGCTGACAATTCTGGGTAACTCGGTAGAACCCATTGCTGATATCATCTTTATCCTTAGAAATACCTTTGGGAAAGGGTATCTCACATGATCTAAACTCCATGCAAACCAAGCCTAAGGAAAATGTGTGACTTGTGTGACTTGCTTGTGTTTGCTACTAACTTTTGTTTCCCTGCAGGTTTTGTTAAAAGACTGGTTTACCCTTACTATCTCACGCTATGTATAATGAGCTGCATTCACATAACATCATGACATCATGACGTCATAAGCATAACATGATTTAACTAACCCTTTCAAGGATCTTAGAAATTTAGGGCGCACAATTTCAGGTGCTCTTATCAAGGACTGAACTCTTATATAGGGGCAAGAGGATTTATTTTCCTCTGGCCGCACACCTTCCAATTCAAAGACTCAGTACCTATCAAGGGGCAAGAGGATTTATTTTCCTCTAGCCATGTACCTTCAAATTCAGAAGTATCCTGAATCAAAGGCTATGACCCACTGGATATGGTGAGCTTGATTCCCATGGAAGAACATCCCAGAATCAGAATTCTTCAAATAAAGATGCGACCAAATCATTTTCGAATGTTGCTAACTAAATTTCCTATAGATTCTTGAAAGCATTGCATTTGCATTCATGACATCGCATAACAGGTTTCCATAACAGGTCCCTCATCTTCTCTTGCTGTTTATTTCAGCACAAATGGATCTCGAGCAATCAGTCAAAGACCTTCAAGCTCAGAATGCCCAGTTCCAAGCTTTGATTCTGAACTTGTCCAAGGGGCAAGAAGAGTTGAAAGCTATGCTGACTAAAAAGAAGAAGAAGAAGGGTAAGAAGACTCAGGTGAAAAAGCTTAGACCGATCTTGCAACTCAGGGATGCTGAAGCCTCCGAAGACAGTGACGAGGATGAGCAAGATGATGATGCTAGTATCAAAATTGAGGCAAAAAGTAACCATGATTCTGCCAAACCCTCTGAAGAAGAAGAGGACTATCACCATAAGGATGAACATCCTGATGACAAATACAGGTTGCTGGAGGAACGTATGAAAGCCATGGAAATTTAGAAGATACTTGGACTGGATTTTGAGGAATTAGGACTCATCTCTGGAGTTGTTATACCTCCGAAATTCAAGATCCCAACTTTCGCAAAATATGATGGAGTCTCTTGTCCTAAGCTGCACTTGAGGTCTTATGTAAGGAAAATTCAACCTCATACTACCGATAAGAAGTTATGGATCCACTTTTTCCAAGAGAGCTTATCTGGAACTCAACTCGAATGGTACTATCAACTGGAAAGTACCAACATCCATACCTGGGAGGATTTGGTTGTTGCTTTCTACCAGCAATACGAATATAACTCTGACCTTGCACCGACTCGCATGCAACTACAAAGCATGTCTATGGGATCCAAGGAAAGTTTCAAGGAGTATGCTCAAAAATGGAGAGATCTAGCTGGAAGAGTTAAACCTTCCTTGGCTGACAGAGAGTTGGTAGATATGTTTATGAATACACTGACTGGCCCCTTCTATAGTCATTTGCTGGGAAGTTCATCATCTGGATTCATTGAGCTTATACTGACTGGGGAACGTGTCGAGAATGGCATCCGAAGTGGTAAGATTCAAGCTGCTACATCCTCAGGTGTTGCAAAGAAACCTTCCAATGGGAGGTCAGATTCAAATGATAACCATGGCCAATCTGTTGGGGCAGTTCTGATCTCCACACCGGCACCTCAGAAAAGTCGTCAAAACACGCAAGACACGCCTAGGCGTCAGTTCACAAAGATCAATATGTCACTGGCTCAAGCATTACAACACCTGTTGAAGTTAGAGTTAATCACTCTAAAGGATCCCCCTAAGAATCCTAGTACTTCTGCTCGTAGCTATAATCCCAAATTGAGGTGTGCATATCACTCCGATAGTCCTGGTCATGATACGAACAACTGCTGGACATTGAGGAACAAAATCCAAGACATGATCGATGCTGGGGAAGTAGAGTTTGATCCTCCTGAGACTCCTAATGTAACTGCTAATGCTGTGGATGGCTAGAAGGATGAACTTTCAGATCATTAGTTTTACTTTTTCATTTGCTGATTTCTATTCTGTTTGTTTAAACATTCGACTTATGATAGACATTATTTGTTTTAATAATCATCATTAGTGCATTGCATATGTTTGTCTTGAATAAATTATTTCGCTATCACTCACTTTAAATTGCGTCTTTACTTTGCATATATTTTGTGATACTCGACTCCTACTAAAGCTGTATGCCTTTTGAGGGAGGATGACGAAAATGATACCGCAACCTCATACAGTATGCTTTTGAACAGACTATGCTGACGATGTACAGGCATTGTTTCAATTCCTAAACAATGAAGATATAAGGATGTTAATCCCTCGTCAACCCCTTTGAGTCTAAGCGGTAGAAGTTTCTTTCTTGTACTAATTAGAACCCTTGATCATAACCTGGGGTAGGGTAGTTCTCAGTTAATTTGGCTGTGCATCCTATTTTAAGAGAATCATTCAGTACACCTTTCAACAAAGGTTTCAATCACAAGCGTTCATCCGCACACATCAAAGAAGTGGTGGAGATGTCAATCAAAAACCAATGAGGGTTCATCAATCATTAAGCAAGGCAGTCAATATCTTTCAAAAAAATGAATGAAAAAATATATATACAAAGAAAAGCCTGCTAAGTCAAAAATCAAAAAGAAGACTTAGGCAAAAATCAAGGCATCCCGCTGACTGAAAGCTCAAAACAGACAGTTCAGGCAAAAGTTAGGGATATCAAAAAGATGAAAAAGAGAAGTCAATAAATTCCTGAACAACACAATGTTGTGACTACCAAAAGGAAGAAGTGACAGCCATCTCAAAAGTTCTCTTTTCTTGTGAACCGCCATCATTATCAAAGGTGCAAATCCAAAAGTCTCTTGGAACCCGAATGCATAATTTGAATTAACGGAGCTTAGGACTGAAGATCATCACGAAGAAGGGGATGGGTATGAATAAATTTTTGAGCCATTATCCTTTGTTTCTCGAACTGTGAACCAAGCCACGTTACAACCCTTGAAAGTCCTAACTGAAGCATGGTTAGTTCGAAAGCATACTGTCACCAAAAAGGTATCCTGACTCCTTAAGGTTTGCCATAAATGCTAAGTTGATATCTTGTGTTTACAAAAATCATGTTTTTATAAACATCACGCTTTTATATCTCCTGTTTTAATGTTTTTCAAAAAAAAAAAAACTCGAGACAAACGTATGCATTGCATCTCATGAATTCATTATTAAACATATTCTGCTACATAATTTCGAATGTTAGCATCAGAAAGAACTTGCACAGGGTATGACTAATGACTCAAAGTTATCCCGACAGACAAAACCATTTCAGAAGCAATGTCTCTTATGTATACAAGGGGCATGACATAGTTTATCCAGTCGATCTGGGGCAATCAAGCCAAGAATCCAAGAATCTCTCAAAGGTGCCAAAACAATCAGGAGCATGCATCCAAGTATATCTGAAGCTACTTCCCAATCAACATGGGACATTGTCCTTGGCCTATGATTACTAGGGGCATGACGCCCATAGTGCACATCTCATAAAGTCCTCGCGAGGCGAATCTCTCCAAAGTCCCTACTAGCAGGGGAAAATCTATGCAAGTCCAGTTTGACATCTTGATCAATACTCAGTGGTGTGTCTTAATCAATATGAATCACTGGGGGCAATATTCAAAGCATTCATGCCTTTCCACAAAGCCGGTTACACAGGATCATATCCCCCACAGAGTAATCCTCAAAAAATATATCTTCAAACGTACTCGTCCAACAAAAGACATAGCTCCTCAACAGAGTTCACATCTTTGACATCGTCGTTTCTCCGACCTTCTTCTCTTCTCCAAACATGGTTTATTAATATTTCTAAATCCCCAGTCAGGGTACATCAAGTTACTGGTCATCCCCAAGCAAAACTCATAAATCCCCAGCTGAGCATCTTTAAAAACAAGATCAGACATCAAAATCACAATGATACAAAGATTTATTTTCTCAATCAAAGATAAATCATCTTCTGACATCATATGTCATAAACATATTCATACATTGCATACATTACATCATAATAAATTCATACATAACATACAAGTTTCTCAATTATTTTGAGAAATTCATAATACATGCATCATAACATTGCATAAAGACTAACTCTACTTTTTTCAAGATACAAGTGCCAGCAGATGAACAATATCTCTGATCTAATTCAGTTACTACGAACGGTACTGACACGATCATCTCTCCAAGATCTAATTCGGCTACCGCGAACGATGCCGACACAATCAAAGAAAGAAACAGACTTAATCATGACACTCAATTCAGAAAAGAACGACAACTGAGTCACGATAATGGAATCACGACAACTGAGTCACGATGATGGAATCACGACAACTGAGTCACGATAATGGAATCACGACAACTGAGTCACGATAATGGAATCACGACAACTGAGTCACGATAATGGAATCACGACAACTGAGTCACGATAATGGAATAACGACAACTGAGTCACGATAATAGAATCACGACAACTGAGTCACGATAATGGAATCACGACAACTGAGTCACGATAATGGAATCACGACAATAGAGTCACGATAATGGAATCACGACAACAGAGTCACGATAATGGAATCACGACAACAGAGTCACGATAATGGAATCACGACAACTGAGTCACGATAATGGAATCACGACAACTGAGTCACGATAATGGAATCACGACAACTGAGTCACGATAATGGAATCACGACAACTGAGTCACGATAATGGAATCACGACAACAGAGTCACGATAATGGAATCACGACAACAGAGTCACGATAATGGAATCACGACAACAGAGTCACGATAATAGAATCACGACAACTGAGTCACGATAATGGAATCACGACAACAGAGTCACGATAACGGAATCACGACAACGGAGTCACGATAATGGAATCACGACAACAGAGTCACGATAATAGAATCACGACAACAGAGTCACGATAATGGAATCACGACAACTGAGTCACGATAATGGAATCACGACAACTGAGTCACGATAATGGAATCACGACAACTGAGTCACGATAATGGAATCACGACAACAGAGTCACGATAATGGAATCACGACAACGGAGTCACGGTAATGGCATCACGACAATGGAGTCACGACGATTGAGTCACATATCTATTCCCGATATTCAATTCAGAAACAGTCATGACAATGAAGTCACAACGAGGGATTTACGACAATAGAGTCACAACAATTAATTCACTTATATGATCCTGAAGTTCTGGGCATTCTAGCCAACAACTTAATTCTGACACCACAAGATTCAGTCTAATGTACGACTCATCCTAAGTACATCCTTCAGATACAATCTAACATACGACGTATTCTGACTCTCAAGTCTATCAAACGGGATGGCATATTTAAGCCCATCTCCATAATACATATTTTCCAAGCACCTAGATGGCATCTTCATGCCCATCTCCGACAAAAGTCCCTTCATCATCAGCTGGGGCAAATTCCTGGGTATTCTAGTGTTCAATCCTCTTCTACCTTCAGATTTCGACCGCCACACAAACCACTCTACATCTTCAGGTTTAAGAAAATTGAACAGGGGTAGCTGTCATACCCCAAAATTTGCCCATACTATTTCTCTTGTTCAAATTCAAATCAAGGTACAAAGCTCAAAGACACCCCTCCTAAACAAGGCTCAAAGAATTAGGGTTTTGTTATTCTGAAGGAAAATCAATGAATCAATAGATCCAAGGCATTCCATATGGTCTATGATGTCTCACATTACCTCCATGACAAGTTTCAGATCTCAATTCAAAAGATTGATCACTCAATTGTTCAGAAAGTCAACAGTCGACCGAGTTGACTTAAAAGTCAACTGTGGTCAAAAGTACAGTCAAAACTCCCGATTTTTTGTCAACATCCTCATTTTGAAGTATTATTCACCATTTGATCAAGAATTGATCATGGTTCATCAAGGAAAGATCGGAAATCAACAATTCCAAAAGTTTCTAAATTAGGGTTTTCATAGGAGAAAGTCAACTAAACTTTGACCAGCCATAACTCTCACATAGAACATCAGAAATTTTCCATCCAAAGCTCATTTTGAAGGAAATTTTATTCTCTACAAATTTGTGTCTCACAAGCCAATGCTAAAAATGTTTCATTTGAGAGATATGGGCCAAAACATTATAGGTCCTTTTCAAAAGTCAACAAAAAGTCACTTTTTTCAAAAGGATACACAAGGAGCATGGAAAATCATTTTGATATGAGACCAAAGACACTGGTTAGAGGACTCTCTAAGGTTTCTAAAAAGTCCTAGAACTCTTCCATACCTCAAAAACTGAGAGAGATAGGCCTTGTCAAAGTTGGACTATTTTGGAGAGAAAATGTGAAAGAATTGAAATATTTTTGCAAATGGGCCCAAGTTATTTTGACTCAATCTTGATCCACAAGTTATCTATAGCCTAAAAATCAATTTCCACGAATTTACTTGAATTATGTGATTTATTATGAATTTTTATTCATCTTAAAAGTGATTAAAATCAAAATAAATCATATAAATGCAAAAGATTTGATTTGATATTGTTTCTAACCAATTCCAATAATCATTTATGACATATTTTCAATTCAAATTCGTGCAAAGAATATATTGGTGAAAAAGATCAAGATTTGTAAAACTTTAGAAAGAATGAAAATCATGTTCCAATCAAAATTCAATTCTTTGATTCACATGGATATCAATCAAATTTGTTACCCTAATACTCCTACTATAAGTATTAAATCGTTCCAGATGCAAAAAAAGAAGGATTGCAGCCCTGTAGAATACGTGAAAAACTCACAAAATAGCAAGGAAAAGTCAATTTCGTTTTGGGGGTTTAAGACCGATTCGAAGGCTCTTGAAGGATCAAACGCGTTGCTGGAACATTGTTGGTCGTATCCCAATCAGAATCGAGGCCTGCCGCACCTGGAATCGACGCACATCAACTCACGGTTTGCTTGAATTTCTTTGACTTACATTACATCTATTTACGCATCATAAACGAAATTTGATTGCATAATATTGATTATCATGAGGTTTGCAAGCTATCTGTACAATTTAATTGAAGCTTAGATGCGTGTGGGACGGTCCACCATTGTTGATTTTTAGGTTTTGTACTTTAGGGCTTTTTGATACAGGGTAAATCAGGCCGGATTATAGGCATGGTTGAAATCGTGAGAGTGATACGAACTCTGCCATGGTCATCGTTTTTATTTTCATGCTTGTTTGAGGGTTTAATGTGAATCGCAGGTGTATAGCTAGGCATGAATCCGTAGCAAGAGGTTTTACCCACGACTGCATTCCGTAGGTAAAGGTTTGGCCATAAGGATGATGAAGATGAACAGTTCCTGGGGAAGCGCGCGCGTGCAGCGTTTTTTTGAATTTAACCACGTTCTTTTATTGTTTATATTCAATCGATGCTAATCCACTAACAACGTATGGATCTTGCCCCAGTGGAGATAGCGTTCACATAGCCTTCCCATATGCAAGGACACGAGTTCGACTCCTGTCTCTTGCATGTTGTTTTATTTAATTTTCAGGATTTCACCTCTCATGATCCAGCGCACCCAGCCTCTTCGCGTGTACCATGCACCTTCAATCGCCCCCATCAAATCTCCATCAGAGTACAATCTAAAGGCCCTGGGAACGCCAGGTCACCGTGGACCATCACAGGCACGCCACACATGATTACAGCTAAGAAATCTTTAATTTTTATTTTATTTACTTTTAATTATACCATTCAGCTTTTCTATTTACTTACTTATGTTTATTTTTCAAAAAAACTAATTTAAATACTCTCTCTTGGTAAAAATTGTTACTAATTTTCTTTTTTGTATAAAAAGTACAAAAAATAAAAAATATTTATTTATTTTAACTATCATTAATAATTTGATTTTTAAATGTTTTGAATCAATTTGGTTTCTTTAGTTATTTAATTAAATTTTTTAGTAATTAATAAAAAATGTTTATTAGGGTTAGATAATTAATCGAAACCCTATTTTCATTGATTTAATTAATTAGGTTGAAAAACCAATATTTAATTAAATTGATTTTATTTATTCTGTTAA